>NC_090034.1:109083885-109332986 GCF_037176765.1 Anolis sagrei
TTTTTTCCTTCCCTTTCTCCCCCCCTTTTTTTGATCCCTCTCTGCCTCTCCTTGAGTGTCCCCCCCACTTCTTTTTTTCCCTTACTGGGAAGAGAAAGGCTCCCTTGTTGCTGTGGCTTGAAGCCTCCTTTAAATGGGGGGGGGGGGCTCTGGGGGTGATGTAATACTCTCTCTCTCTTCTCTCTCTCTCTCTTTCTTTCCTGAAGCTGGGATTGATTCCATCCCTTTTTGCTCTGGCCCCAGGGATTAGTCACAGGGCGGTGCGGTTTGCAAAGGGGGGGGGGGGGGTTCCAAGCCCCTCCGGCGCCCCGCCCACTTGCCTTTCTCTTTCCAAACTCTTCCCCCCCCCCAAACTCCTTCCCTCTTTCACTCCCTTCCAGGAAAATCCCTCTCCAGGAGCCAAAGAGTTTCCCAAGTAGAGAGAGAGAGAGAGTGGGAGACCCCCCCTCCCCCCAATTGCAAATAGGGATCCAAGGGGCCCTCCCCCTCCCTGCTCTCTTTGGAGTCTCCCCAAACTAGAGAGACAGAGGGAGACCCTCCCCACATTGCAAAAAGGAAGGGGGATCCAATGGACCCCCCCCCACCACCTTTTGAGCTTTGCAAACCCAGACCAGAGCTTAGTAGGAAGAGAATGGGACGCATTCAGTTGGAGAGGGAGACCCTCCCCACATTGCAAAAAGGGGGATCCAATGGACACCCCCCCCCTCTCCCGCTTTTGAGTTTTGCAAACTCAGACCAGAGCCTGGTAGGAAGAGAATGGGACGCATTCAGTTGGAGAGGGGGACCCTCCCACATTGCAAAAAGGGGATCCAATGGACCCCCCCCCCCCGCTTTTGAGTTTTGCAAACCCAGACCAGAGCTTAGTAGGAAGAGAATGGTACACATTCAGTTGAGAGGGAGACCCTCCCACATTGCAAAAAGGGGATCCAATAGACCCCCCCCCCCCCCCCCCCACTTTTGAGTTTTGCAAACCCAGACCAGAGCTTAGTAGGAAGAGAATGGGACACATTCATTTGGGGAGGGGGCCAGAGAGGGGAGGCCGGGCTGCCCAACACAGGGGTCTTTTTTGCTGTGTGCCTGGCTCTCTCTGTCTATCGTGCCCCCCCCCCCCTTTTGGTCCCCTTTTGAGGCCGCTGTTGGTGCAGTGGGTTAAACTGCTGAGCTGCTGAACTTGCTGACCGGAAGGTTGGCAGTTCAAATCTGGGAGGTGGGATGAGCTTCCGCTGTTAGCCCCAGCTTCTGTCAATGTATCAGTTGGAAAACATGCATATTTATTTATTTATTTTTGTGTCAGGAGTGACTTGAGACACTGTCTGCAATTGGCTGTCTGCAAGGATGTTGCCCAGGGACCGTAATATAATATAATATTTTTCTTGTGTTGTCGAAGGCTTTCATGGCCGGAATCACAGGGTAGTTGTAGGTTTTTTCCGGGCTATATGGCCATGTTTTTCTTGTGTTAGGAGTGACTTGAGAATCTGCAAGTCTCTTCTGGTGTGAGAGAATTGGCTGTCTGCAAGGATGGTTGCCCAGGGGACCGTAATATAATATAATATTTTTTTTCTCGGTGTTAAGAGTGACTTGAGAAACTGCAAATCTCTTCTGGTGTTAAGAGAATTGGCTGTCTGCAAGGATATTGCCCAGGGGACCGTAATATAATATAATATAATATAATATAATATAATATAATATTTTTTCTCTCGTGTTAAGAGTGACTTGAGAAACTGCAAGTCTCTTCTGGTGTGAGAGAATTGGCTGTCTGCAAGGATATTGCCCAGGGGACCGTAATATAATATAATATAATATAATATAATATAATATTTTTTCTCGTGTGAAGAGTGACTTGAGAAACTGCAAATCTCTTCTGGTGTGAGAGAATTGGCTGTCTGCAAGGATATTGCCCAGGGGACCGTAATATAATATAATATAATATAATATAATATTTTTTCTCGTGTTAAGAGTGACTTGAGAAACTGCAAGTCTCTTCTGGTGTGAGAGAATTGGCTGTCTGCAAGGATGTTGCCCAGGAGACCATAATATAATATTTTTGTTGTGTCAGGAGTGACTTGAGAATCTGCAAGTCTCTTCTGGTGTGAGAGAATTGGCTGTCTGCAAGGATGTTGCTCAGGGACCGTAATATAATATAATATTTTTCTCGTGTGAAGAGTGACTTGAGAATCTGCAAGTCTCTTCTGGTGTGAGAGAATTGGCTGTCTACAAGGATGTTGCCCAGGGGACCGTAATGTAATATAATATAATATAATATTTTTTTCGTCTCAGGAGTGACTTGAGAACTGCAAGTCTCTCCGGTGTGAGAGAATAGGCCGTCTGCATGGACGTTGCCCAGGGGACATTGCTCGGATATGTTGATGTTTTTCATCCTTATGGGAGGCTTCTCTCATGTCCTCCTACATAGGGGAGCTGGAGCTGACAGAGGAGCTCATCCACGCTCTCCCCGGAATTGAACCTGCGACCTGTCGGTCTTCAGTCCTTATGCGACCGGGGGCTCCTCATGCAAATGTGCAATTAATCCAGTGTTTTTTTAAGTTATGTTAATCCCACAAACGAACATTACATTTTTATTTATATAGATATATGAAAATTTGGGGGAGGCGGCGGGTTAAAACCGCAGCGCTGCTGAGCTTGTTGACCAAAAGGTCACAGGTCTGCCTGCCTCCCACACACTACCACTTACACATGCCAGTAAGTGGTGAACAATGAAGGGGAGGGTGAGCTCCCACTGTCAGCCCCAGCTTCTGCCAACCTAGCAGTATGAAAGCATTCAAATGTGGGTAGATCGATAGGTACCGAATCCGGCGGGAAGATAAGGGCTAAAGCACTGAGCTGCTGAACTTGCTAACCGAAAGGTTGGTGGTTCGAATCCTGGGGCGGGGTGAGCTCCTTCAGTTAGCCCCAGCTCCTGCCAACCTAGCAGTGTGAAAACATGCAAATGTGGGTAGATCGATAGGTACCAATCCGGCGGGAAGATAAGGGCTAAGCACTGAGCTGCTGAACTTGCTAACCGAAAGGTTGGTGGTTCGAATCCTGGGGGGGGGAGGGGGGGGGGTGAGCTCCTTCAGTTAGCCCCAGCTCCTGCCAACCTAGCAGTGTGAAAACATGCAAATGTGGGTAGATCGATAGGTAGCAATCCGGCGGGAAGATAAGGGCTAAAGCACTGAGCTGCTGAACTTGCTAACCGAAAGGTTGGTGGTTCGAATCCTAGGGGCGGGGGGTGAGCTCCTGCAGTTAGCCCCAGCTCCTGCCAACCTAGCAGTGTGAAAACATGCAAATGTGGGTAGATCAATAGGGAAAATAATGGTGCTTCCATGCAGTCATGCCAGTGGCCACATGACCTTGGAGGTGTCTACGGACAACGCGGCTCTTCCGCTTAGGAATGGAGATGAGTCCCAGATTCGGACACGACTAGGCTTAATGTCAGGGGGGAACCTTTACTGTGATGCTCTGAGGGTGCCTTTGGGGATGGGGGTACCCGTTTCCCTGAGCAGACCCCCTCCCCTTCATTGTTCACCACCTACTGGCATGTGGGTCTGCTTGGGGCGTGTGGGAGGCAGGCAGTCGTGACGGCTTCCTCTGCCTGGGGGGGGGGGGGACCACGTCCACGGCAATGGCGTCTGCCTGCCTGCCTGCCCGCCTGCCTGTGGCGGCTCCTGGTGCCAGGCCCAGGCTTGCCTTGCCAGCCAACAAACACTCCTCCTCCTCCTTCCCTCTGGAGCCTTTGAAAGGCTGGCAGCAGAGCAGGCAGGGATTAGTGGCTGAGACTCCGTGGCAGCAGAGCGGGACTCTGGGTGGCCCAGGCACTGGGGGGAGGGAGGGGGCTGCCGCCCACGCACCCCTTCTCCCCAAACATGCCCAGGTTTGGCCAAGATGAAGGACGGTTCTGGGAAACCCACCCAGAGGCCCACCTTCCAGTGCTAGAAGTGGGGCTGGGTCACGCTCCCTGAGCTCCTGGTTTCAGGGGGCAAGGACCACCCCCAATTTCCTTCTGTGCACATCTTTCTCTGCCTCCCAGGAGACCCTGGGCTGCAAAGGAGAACTGCATGGGGTCAAGGAGCTCCTTGTCCTGGTAGAGTAGGGATTGGTCAACGTGGGCTCTCCCTCCAGTTGTTTTGGACTCCCAACTCCCAGCATTCCTAACAGCCTCAGGCCCTTTCCTTTTCCCCCTCAGCAGTCTCAGTCTCTTTCCTATTTCTCCTCGGCAGCCTTAGTCCCTTTCCTTTTCTCTCTCAGCAGCCTCACTCCCTTTCCTTTTCCCTCTCTGCAGCCTCAGTCCCTTTCCTTTCCCCCCTCAGCAGCCTCAGTCCCTTTCCCTTTCCCCCCTCAGCAGCCTCAGTCCCTTTCCTTTTCCCCCTCGGCAGCCTCAATCCCTTTCCTTTTTCCCCTCAGCAGCCTCAGTCTCTTTCCTTTTCCCCCTCGGCAGCCTCAGTCTCTTTCCTTTTCCCCCTCAGCAGCCTCAGTCTCTTTCCTTTTCCCCCTCAGCAGCCTCAGTCCCTTTCCTTTTTCTACTCAGCAGCCTCAAACCCTTCCCTTTTTCCTCATAGCAGCCTCACTCCCTTTCCTTTCCCCCCTCAGCAGCCTCACTCCCTTTCCTTTCCCCCCTCAGCAGCCTCAGTCCCTTTCCTTTTCCCCCTCGGCAGCCTCAGTCCCTTTCCTTTTCCCCCTCGGCAGCCTCAATCCCTTTCCTTTTTCCCCTCAGCAGCCTCAGTCCCTTTCCTTTTCCCCCTCAGCAGCCTCAATCCCTTTCCTTTTTCCCCTCAGCAGCCTCAGTCCCTTTCCTTTCCCCCCTCGGCAGCCTCAGTCCCTTTCCTTTTCCCTCTCGACAGCCTCAGGTCCTTTCCCCCCTCAGCAGCCTCAGTCTCTTTCCTTTTCCCCCTCGGCAGCCTCAGTCCCTTCCCTTTCCCCCCTCAGCAGCCTCACTCCCTTTCCTTTTTCCTCATAGCAGCTTCAGTCCCTTTTATTTTTCTCCTCGGCAGCCTCAGTCCCTTTCCTTTTCCTCCTCAGCAGCCTCAGGTCCTTTTCCCCCTCAGCTGCCTCAGTCCCTTTCCTTTTCCCTCTCGACAGCCTCAGGTCCTTTCCTTTTCCCCCTCAGCAGCCTTAGTCCCTTTCTTTTTCTCTCTCAGTAGCCACAGTCCCTTTCCTTTCCCCCCTCAGCAGCCTCAGTCCCTTTCCTTTTTCTCCATGGAAGCCTCAGTCCCTTCCTTTTCCCTCTCGGCAGCCTCAGTCTCTTTCCTTTCCCCGCTCGGCAGCCTCAGTCTCTTTCTTTTTTCTCCATGGCGGCCTCAGGCCTTTTCTTTTTCCACTCAGCAGCCTCAGTCCCTTTCCTTTTCTCCCTTGGCAGCCTCAGTCCCTTTCCTTTTCTCCCTTGGCAGCCTCAGTCTCTTTCCTTTTCCGCCTCAGCAACCTCAGTTCCTTTCCTTTTTCCCCCTCAGCTGCCTCCGTCCCTTTCCTTTACTTCCTCAGCCGCTTAAGTGACTGAAGGAGGAAAGGAAAGGGCCAGAGGCTGTGAGGAATCCTGGGAGTTGGAGTCCAAAACACCTGGAGGAAGAGCTGAAGTTTGCCCATGCCTGTGGTACTCTGCATGCAACCTTGCAATGACTGTTGCACCCCACTTTTGGTGTTGCTCTAACAATAATAATAATAATAATAATAATAATAATAATTGTATTTCTTCCATTGCAAGATGACATCAATGTCCAGGTGCACCCTGATTTCAGTGCTGCTGGTGCCACCACCAACAAAGATCTATGAGACCCCCTGCAATTTGGAGAGGCTCCCCATTTTTGTGATGTTCACATAAGAGGGAAAGTGTGTCTCCGAACGGAAGAAATTCGGCAATAGTGTTCTGTGAGCGTGCACTGGGAGCATACAACACTAGGGTTGTGCGCTCTGCCTCTGAATCCGCATGGGATTTTTGGGGAGATAGACATTTTCCAAAACACACGTCTGCCTGTCTTCTTCTCTTCTTGCACACAATGGTGCAAAGTGCCTGGCCTTGTGCGACAGACGTGGCCCTTGCACGTGGGGTTCCTTGCACGAGGAGGAGTGTGCCTGGTTGCTCTGGGGTGCAGTCAGATCTCCGCGCATGATGATGGAACGGGTGACACAAGGGTCATGTGCGCCTTGCAATGGGCTGGATTTTTTTTGGGGGGGGGGGGTTCCTGCACGTTGTCCTCTGTTGCCGTCCTGGAGCACTCGCTCGTGTGGGGCTGGTGGGCCCAGCGATGGCGGTGGTATCTGGCGGTGCCAGCCAGCGGGAGAACAGTGGCCCATTCAGCCGTGCCGGGAGCGGAGCTGGGCAGGCAGGCGGGTGATGTCACGGCCGCCCCCTCCTCCCCCCTTTGCTAATTAGGGAGAACAGGCCCGTGAGTGTGCGCCTGAGACTGGGGGGGGCGGGAGAGTGGGGTGACTCAGAGGCTGGAGGTGGCTCCCCTCCTTCCCCTCCCACCCCCAATGTCCCCGTGAAGTGGCAGGAGCGTGCCCCCCACCCCATATACACACACACACAGGTGAGGCAGGTGTGATGCCCCCCTCTGTGCCCCACTCCTTTCTCTCCCACTTCCCAAAGTGGTGGTCTCCTTGCACCTGGGCGCCCCCCATTTCCCCGCCCCCCGCCTTCCACGGAGTCGTGGGGTGCTGCCACCCACGGCATGCTGCTCCCCCCTTTCCCGTTTTATTTTTAGCCGGTTGTCTCCCTTGCTGTCGCCTGTTGCTTGGAGACTGGTGCCTGCTGGTGATGGTGGTGGTGGCGGTGGCGGCTGCGTGTGGCATGTTCGTGCGAGG
The DNA here is from genome assembly GCF_037176765.1 of Anolis sagrei. Lineage (NCBI taxonomy): Eukaryota > Metazoa > Chordata > Lepidosauria > Squamata > Anolidae > Anolis > Anolis sagrei. The sequence goes on from NC_090034.1 coordinate 109,090,681, forward strand.
GATGCGCGTGGCGGTGCCAGGGAGCGTGGCGCACAAGAAGGGTGCTCCACCTGTCCTGGGGTGCCCCACTCCTGTGTTTGTGGGTGGCCCTCGCGTACGCCATATCCATGGGCCGGTTTGGGGGTGTGGGGCCCCCGCATTCCTCCCCATGTTCGTGCGAGGGATGCACGTGGTGGTGCCAGGGAGCGTGGCGCACAAGAAGGGTGCTCCACCTGTCCTGGGGTGCCCCACTCCTGTGTTTGTGGGTGGCCCTCGCGTACGCCATATCCATGGGTCGGTTTGGGGATGCGGGCCCCCCGCATTCCTCCCCATGTTCGTGCGAGGGATGTGTGTGGCAGTGCCAGTGAGCGTGGCGCACAAGAAGGGTGCTCCACTTGCCCTGGGGCGCCCCACTCCTGGATTTGTGGGGTGGCCCTCGTGCGCCCCGTATCCACGGGCCAGTTTGGGGATGCGGGGCCCCCACATTCCTCCCCATGTTCGTGCGAGGGATGCGCGTGGTGGTGCCAGGGAGCGTGGCGCACAAGAAGGGTGCTCCACTTGCCCTGGTGCGCCCCACTCCTGGATTTGTGGGGCGGCCCTCGCGCGCCCCGTATCCACGGGCCGGTTTGGGGGTGCGGGGCCCCCGCATTCCTCCCCATGTTCGTGCGAGGGATGTGTGTGGCGGTGCCAGGGAGCGTGGTGCACAAGAAGGGCGCTCCACTCGCCCTGGGGCGCCCCACTCCTGGATTTGTGGGGCAGCCCTCGTGCACCCCGTATCCACGGGCCGGTATGGGGGTGCGGGGCGCCCCGCATTCCTCCCCATTGCGGCGCTTGTGGGTCCAGCTTGCCTTGCCCCCCCCCACCTGCCCTCCCCCTCGGCTGCCAGGATGACATCACCGCCCTAATGGCTCCGTCTCTGCGATGCCCTTGAGCTGGCGCCCGAGTCCCGGCCTCCATTACAGGGCCCTGAATTATTGATGGGCTCAGAGCGCCTGGGGTTTGGGAAATGGGAAACCGCAGACCCCCACCCCCCCGCCCTCCCTTTCCCCTCCTTCAGCCCCCTCCCCAGAAGTTCAGTGGGGGGGGGGAGGAGGGGGAGCAGTCCCAGAAGACCACCCTCCTGGGAAAGAGTGCTGCCTACATTTGGGGCAGGGGTCTGCAGTTGCACAAGAGGGAGCTTGGCTATGGTGCATTCGCTGCCGTGGTGCACCACGATCTCCCTGCACTGGCCTAGAGCATGGTTGCAGGTTCGAATCTGGGGAGTGTGTGGATGAGCTCCCTCTGTCAGCTCCAGCTCCCATGCAAAAGGGATATGAGAGAAGCCTCCCACAAGGATGGTAACACATCAAAACATCCGTCTCAAGATCGATAGGTTGCAGGTTCAAATCCAGGGAGAGTGCGGATGAGCTCCCTCTGTCAGCTCCAGCTCCTCATGCAAAGGGGACATGAGAGAAGCCTCCCACAAGGATGGTAACACATCAAAACATCCGTCTCAAGATCGACAGGTTGCAGGTTCGAATCCGGGAGAGTGTGGATGAGCTCCCTCTGTCAGCTCCAGCTCCCCATGCAAAGGGGACATGAGAGAAGCCTCCCACAAGGATGGTAACACATCAAAACATCCGTCTCAAGATCGACAGGTTGCAGGTTCTAATCTGGGGAGAGCGTGGATGAGCTCCCTCTGTCAGCTCCAGCTCCTCATGCAAAGGGGACATGAGAGAAGCCTTCCACAAGGATGGTAATACATCAAAACATCCGACTCGAGATCGACAGGTGGCAGGTTCGAATCCGTGGAGAGTGCGGATGAGCTCCCTCTGTCAGCTCCAGCTCCCCATGCAAAGGGGGAATGAGAGAAGCCTCCCACAAGGATGGTAACACATCAAAACATCCGTCTCAACATCGACAGGTTGCAGTTTCGCATCCGGGGAGAGCGCGGATGAGCTCCCTCTGTCAGTTCCAGCTCCCCATGCAAAGGGGGAATGAGAGAAGCCTCCCACAAGGATGGTAACACATCAAAACATCCGTCTCAAGATCGACAGGTTGCAGGTTCGAATCCGGGGAGAGCGCGGATGAGCTCCCTCTGTCAGCTCCAGCTCCCCATGCAAAGAGGGCATGAGAGAAGCCTCCCACAAAGATGGTAACGCATCAAAACATCCGTCTCAAGATCGACAGGTTGCAGGTTCGAATCCGTGGAGAGTGCGGATGAGCTCCCTCTGTCAGCTCCAGCTCCCCATGCAAAGGGGGAATGAGAGAAGCCTCCCACAAGGATGGTAACACATCAAAACATCCGTCTCAAGATCGACAGGTTGCAAGTTCAAATCCGGGGAGAGCGTGGATGAGCTCCCTCTGTCAGCTCCAGCTCCTCATGCAAAGGGGGCATGAGAGAAGCCTCCCACAAAGATGGTAACACATCAAAACATCCTGGCAACGTCCCCTGAGCAATGTCCTTGCAGACGGCCAATTCTCTCGCACCAGAAGCGACTTGCAGTTTCTCAAGTCGCTTCTGACACGTCCAAAACAAAAAAATAAACAAAACCTGGGTGCCTGCATATTGTCTACAGAGCAGGAATATTGCATTCAAGAGAAGCCTCCCACAAGGATGGTAACACATCAAAACATCCGGGCAACGTCCCCTGGGCAATGTCCTTGCAGACGGCCAATTCTCCCGCACCAGAAGCGACTTGCAGTTTCTCAAGTCGCTCCTGACATGTCCAAAACAAAAAATAAACAAACCCTGGGTGCTTGCATCTTGTGTACAGAGCAGGAATATTGCATTCAAGAGGAATATTGCATTCAAGAGAAGCCTCCCACAAGGATGGTAACACATCAAAACATCCCGGCAATGTCCCCTGGGCAACGTCCTTGCAGACTGCCAATTCTATTGCACCAGAAGCGACTTGCAGTTTCTCAAGTTGCTCCTGACACGTCCAAAACAAAAAATAAACAAACCCTGGGTGCCTGCATCTTGTGTACAGAGCAGGAAGCCTCCCACAAGGATAGTAACACATCAAAACATCCTGGTAACGTCCCCTGGGCAACGTCCTTGCAGACGGCCCATTCTCCCGCACCAGAAGCGACTTGCAGTTTCTCAAGTCGCTCCTGACATGTCCAAAACAAAAAATAAACAAACCCTGGGTGCTTGCATCTTGTGTACAGAGCAGGAATATTGCATTCAAGAGAAGCCTCCCACAAGGATAGTAACACATCAAAACATCCCGGCAACGTCCTTGCAGACTGCCAATTCTATTGCACCAGAAGCGACTTGCAGTTTCTCAAGTCACTCCTGACATGTCCAAAACAAAAAGTAAACAAACCCCGAGTGCCTGCATATTCTCTAGAGAGCGGCTCTCTTCCTTTTTTCCTTCCTTCCCAAAATATCTCCTTGACTGGGAGGACCGCTTTGTTTACGGGACACAGCTGCAGGGCATGCTGGGAAAGGTCCTATTGTCGTCCCTCCTGGACTTCCTGTTTGCAAAAGAGTGAGGGTGAAGCCCCTTCCTCCTCTGGCTTTGCTCCATGGGGTTGTTTTGGGGAGGTGTTGGGGGGGGGGGGGTCCTGGGTCAAAGGCCGTCCTTGAGCCCTGGGGCCAGCAGGGTTTCCAATGGGGGGGGGGCAGGAGAAGGCTCTGCAGGCTTTCTCCTCCCCCCTTTCCCCTTCCCTCCCTCCCCAGGAATGCCTGGGCGGCTGGAGCCTCATGGCTGGAAAAAAGGGCCCCTTGTCTGGAGCTGCTGACCTCAGCCGCTAGCCATAGCCCCCCCCCCCCACTCCTCCACTGCTTGCCCAGGAGTGTGTGTGTGAGAGAGGCAGCAAGCACACAAAGGATAAAAGGGAGCCCCCCCCCCTCTGCACACTCCCAAACATGTCGAGACTCCCTCTTTTCCCAGTCCCTGATTTCACATTGTGCCCCCCCCCCTCCTGTCTCGCCCTCTTTCCCTGTTCTTGCACGTTGAGCATACTTTGGCACAAGCGGGACGTGCGTAGTGTGTTGTTTTTTTGGAGGGGGGGGTGCCCAGGTATGCCTCCCCCAGGGCCAGGGGCGGCGCAACCATTACGCAGAGTAAGCCTTCGCGGTATACTTGATGTTGGCCAGGGGTGCTCTTGGGGGAAAACAGACCTTGACACATGCCAGTTATAGTTACTGGGATGTATAGTTCACCTACAATCAAAGAGCATTCTGAACTCCACCAAGGATGGAATTGAACCAGATATGGCACACAGAACTCCCACGGGAAACAGAAAATACTGGAAGGGTTTGGTGGGCATCGACCTTGAGTTTGGGAGTTGTAGTTCACCTACAATCAAAGAGCATTCTGAACTCCACCAAGGATGGAATTGAACCAAATATGGCACACAGAACTCCCACCACGAACAGAAAATACTGGAAGGGTTTGGTGGGCATCAACCTTGAGTTTGGGAGTTGTAGTTCACCTACATACAAAGAGCCCTGTGGACTCAAAACAATGAAGGATCTGGACCAAACTTGGCACAAATACCCAATATGCCCAAATGTAAACACTGGTGGAGTTTGGGGGAAAATAGACCTTGACACATGCGAGTTGTAGTTACTGGGATGTATAGTCCACCTACAATCAAAGAGCATTCTGAACTCCACCCATGATGGAATTGAACCAAATAGGGCGCACAGAACTCCCACGACGAACAGAAAATACTGGAAGGGTTTGGTGGGCATCGACCTTGAGTTTTGGAGTTGTAGTTCGCCTACATCCAGAGAGCACTGTGGACTCAAACAATGACGTATCTGGACCAAACGTGGCACGACGAACAGAAAAAATATATATCAGTGATTGGTTGGGGGGGGGGGACACCAAAATATTGTTTGCTTACACTTGAAAATTACCTAGGGCCGCCCCAGAGTTTGCAAAGTGCCCCCAAACTCTCGCTCTGTATGCGTGTGTGTCTGGAGCCTTTCCTCCAGGTAGGGAGGGGTCCCCAATACTCCAATTCCTCCCACGCTTTGGAAGCAGCAAAGGAGGAGGAGGAGGATCTGGTTGGGACCTCGCCTGGAAGTCGCAAGGCGGCTTGGCCGTCCTCCCAGATGCCTCCTGAGAGAGGGAGAAGGGGGGGGGCAGCGCTGGCGGCGCAAAGGCAGCCATGGCCGGGCAGCCGGTTTCCTGTTTCCCCCCATATTCTCCCCCCCCCCCCCCGCCTTCCTCCTGGTAGGAGAAGTCTCAGAAGTTGCAGCCGCGGTTGCCTCTGGCGCTCGCTCTGTCCGCCGGGATGCAGGGCGGGGAGGGAGGTAGAGGCAGGCGCACGGCCAAGGCGGGGTGGCCCCCCCTCCCCTCCTGCTTTGCCTCTGGGGTCTCATGCCTCTCTCTCTCTCCCCCCCCCCCTCTATTTTGCCAGGGTTCGCCTTCCCGGACTGGGCCTACAAGCCAGAGTCGAGCCCGGGCTCGCGGCAGATCCAGCTGTGGCACTTCATCCTGGAGCTGCTGCGCAAAGAGGAGTACCATGAGGTCATCGCCTGGCAGGGAGACTACGGGGAGTTCGTCATCAAGGACCCTGACGAGGTGGCCCGGCTCTGGGGGGTGCGCAAGTGCAAGCCCCAGATGAACTACGACAAGCTCAGCCGCGCACTCAGGTGGGAGCAAGGGTTGGGGCCACAAAGGGGAGGGGCCCCTTGCGAGGGAGGGGGGTTGGGGCCACAAAGGATAGGGGCCCCTTGCGAGGGAGGGGGTTGGGGCCACAAAGGGTAGGGGCCCCTTGCGAGGGAGGGGGTTGGGGCCACAAAGGGTAGGGGCCCCTTGCGAGGGAGGGGGGTTGGGGCCACAAAGGGTAGGGGCCCCTTCCGAGGGAGGGGGGTTGGGGCCACAAAGGGTAGGGGCCCCTTGCAAGGGAGGGAGGGAGGGGGGTTGGGGCCACAAAGGGTAGGGGCCCCTTCCGAGGGAGGGAGGGGGGTTGGGGCCACAAAGGATAGGGGCCCCTTGCGAGGGAGGGGGGTTGGGGCCACAAAGGGTAGGGGCCCCTTGCAAGGGAGGGAGGGGGGTTGGGGCCACAAAGGATAGGGGCCCCTTCCGAGGGAGGGGGGTTGGGGCCACAAAGGGCAGGGGCCCCTTGCGAGGGAGGGGGGTTGGGGCCACAAAGGATAGGGGCCCCTTGCGAGGGAGGGGGGTTGGGGCCACAAAGGGTAGGGGCCCCTTGCGAGGGAGGGGGTTGGGGCCACAAAGGCTAGGGGCCCCTTGCAAGGGAGGGAGGGAGGGGGGTTGGGGCCACAAAGGATAGGGGCCCCTTCCGAGGGAGGGGGGTTGGGGCCACAAAGGGTAGGGGCCCCTTGCGAGGGAGGGGGGTTGGGGCCACAAAGGGTAGGGGCCCCTTGCAAGGGAGGGAGGGGGGTTGGGGCCACAAAGGGTAGGGGCCCCTTGCGAGGGAGGGGGGTTGGGGCCACAAAGGGTAGGGGCCCCTTGCAAGGGAGGGAGGGAGGGGGGTTGGGGCCACAAAGGATAGGGGCCCCTTCCGAGGGAGGGGGGTTGGGGCCACAAAGGGTAGGGGCCCCTTGCAAGGGAGGGAGGGAGGGGGGTTGGGCCACAAAGGATAGGGGCCCCTTGCGAGGGAGGGGGGTTGGGGCCACAAAGGGTAGGGGCCCCTTGCAAGGGAGGGAGGGAGGGGGGTTGGAGCCACAAAGGATAGGGGCCCCTTCCGAGGGAGGGGGGTTGGGGCCACAAAGGGTAGGGGCCCCTTGCGAGGGAGGGGGGTTGGGGCCACAAAGGGTAGGGGCCCCTTGCAAGGGAGGGAGGGAGGGGGGTTGGGCCCACAAAGGATAGGGGCCCCTTCCGAGGGAGGGGGGTTGGGGCCACAAAGGGTAGGGGCCCCTTGCGAGGGAGGGGGGTTGGGGCCACAAAGGGTAGGGGCCCCTTGCAAGGGAGGGAGGGAGGGGGGTTGGGGCCACAAAGGATAGGGGCCCCTTCCGAGGGAGGGGGGTTGGGGCCACAAAGGGTAGGGGCCCCTTGCGAGGGAGGGGGGTTGGGGCCACAAAGGCTAGGGGCCCCTTGCAAGGGAGGGAGGGAGGGGGGTTGGGGCCACAAAGGATAGGGGCCCCTTCCGAGGGAGGGGGGTTGGGGCCACAAAGGGTAGGGGCCCCTTGCGGGGGAGGGGGGTTGGGGCCACAAAGGGTAGGGGCCCCTTCACTGGGAAGGAAGGAGGGAAGGAGGAGACAAGGCAGCTCCTGTGTGACAGCCACGAAACTGCCTGTTTCCCTTTGCTTCTGTCTTCGGGGCCGGTGGAAATTCCCTCTTGTGGGTGTTCTCCTGTGTCAGCTTCACGCTACGCTCTTCCCGCACGGAGGCTGCCCACGGCCTGCCGCTTCCTCCTTCACGAAGGGGTTTTTGGCTCCAGGTCCCTATGTGGCCCTTGCGGGAGGGGCTTCCGCTTCCATAGCCCACAGAATATGTCTCTTCTGTGAATGGAGCAGGACCATCATCATGTCCGGCACTGGCCAGGGCTTGTCTCCATTGTTGACTTGCTCCACTGAGGGTGGGGAGGGAGGTAGGGGCCTCCAGTTGTCCTGATGGTCCTGACTTGGCTTTCTCCTCCGCTTCCTCCTCCTCTTCCTACTCCTCCTCCACTTCCTCCTCCTCTGCTTCCTCTTCCGCTTCCTCCTCCTCTTCCTACTCCACTTCCTCTTCCTCCTCCTCCACTTCCTCCTGTTTCCTCTTCCTACTCCTCCTCCTCTGCTTCCTCCACCTCCTCCACTTCCTCCTCCGTCGCTTCCTCCTCCACTTATTCCTCCTCCTCCACTTCCTACTCCTCCTCCTCTTCTTCCTCCTCCTCTTCCTACTCCACTTCCTCTTCCTCCTCCTCCACTTCCTCCTGTTTCCTCTTCCTACTCCTCCTCCTCTGCTTCCTCCACCTCCTCCACTTCCTCCTCCGTCGCTTCCTCCTCCACTTATTCCTCCTCCTCCACTTCCTACTCCTCCTCCACTTCCTATTCCTCCTCCTCTTCTTCCTCCTCCACTTCCTCCTCCATTTCCTCCTCCTCCTCAACTTCCTACTTCTCCTCCTCTTCCTCCTCCTCCTCTTCGTACTCCTCCTCCTCCACTTCCTCCTCCTCCTCTGCATATTCCTCCTCCTCCACTTCCTATTCCTCCTCCTCTTCTTCCTCCTCCACTTCCTCCTCCATTTCCTCCTCCTCCTCAACTTCCTACTTCTCCTCCTCTTCCTCCTCCTCCTCTTCGTATTCCTCCTCCTCCACCTCCTCCTCCTCCTCTGCATATTCCTCCTCCTCCACTTCCTATTCCTCCTCCTCTTCTTCCTCCTCCTCCACTTCCTCCTCCATTTCCTCCTCCTCCTCAACTTCCTACTTCTCCTCCTCTTCCTCCTCCTCCTCTTCGTATTCCTCCTCCTCCACCTCCTCCTCCTCCTCTGCATATTCCTCCTCCTCCACTTCCTATTCCTCCTCCTCTTCTTCCTCCTCCACTTCCTCCTCCATTTCCTCCTCCTCCTCAACTTCCTACTTCTCCTCCTCTTCCTCCTCCTCCTCTTCGTACTCCTCCACTTCCTCCTCCTCCTCCGCATATTCCTCCTCCTCCACTTCCTACTCCTCCTCCTCTTCTTCCTCCTCCTCCACTTCCTCCTCCATTTCCTCCTCCTCCTCAACTTCCTACTTCTCCTCCTCTTCGTTCTCCTCCTCCTCCTCTTCCTCCGCTTCCTCCTCCTCCTCCACTTCCTTCTCCTCTTCCTAATCCTCCTCCTCCTCTGCTTCCTCCTCCACTTCCTCCTCCTCCTCCGCTTCCTCCTCCTCCAGGTATTACTACAACAAGCGGATCCTGCACAAGACCAAAGGCAAACGCTTCACCTATAAGTTCAACTTTAACAAGTTGGTGCTGGTCAACTACCCTTTCATCGACATGGGGATGGCAGGTGAGTGGGTGGGGCCATGTGTGAAGGGGGGTCGGGGTGTCAGGTTGTGCTGATGGAGGATTGGGGGGGGGGGAACTTGGCCTCCACTTAAAGGTCTGCCCAGGTGGCTTTCTGGTGCCTGTGATGGTGCCCGTCTGCACTCAACCCTTGGTCTCGCTCAAGTCTAGTAAGGACCATAAACACAGCGGAAGATACAACTGCCCTTGCTCCTCCCTGAGTACTAATAATAATAATAAACTTTATTTATACCCTGCGACCATCTCTCCTGAGGGACTCAGGGCGGCTAACACGAGGCCAAGCCCAAACAAATTACAATAGAGTAAAAGTACATATAAAACAAAAGAAAAACATCAAATAAAATATATATAAATAAAAATGTAATATTTAGGTTCTTGTGGGTTTTTTCGGGCTATAGAGCCATGTTCTAGAGGCATTTCTCCTGACGTTTCGCCTGCATCTATGGCAAGCTTCCTCAGAGGTTGTGAGGACCTCACAACCTCTGAGGATGCTTGCCATAGATGCAGGCGAAACGTCAGGAGAGAATGCCTCTAGAACATGGCTCTATAGCCCGAAAAAACCCACAAGAACCTAGTGATTCCAGCCATGAAAGCCTTCGACAATGTAATATTTGTTTGTGGAATGAACATAACTCAAAAACCACTGGACAACTTGACACCAAATTTGGACACAAGACCCCTCTCAGGCCAGGGAGTGACCATCACTCATGAAAACACTGAAAAACACAGTGAAAGGGACTTAAAAAGCCAAAAAATAAAAATACATTACAACGCATGTGCAAAACACACATATATACAAATATATACACACACAAAGCACATATACACATACTGGGCCACAGCAACAAGTGGCAGGGGACAGCTAGTACTTAATAACATAGTAATGAAATGAAAATAACAAAATCATAATTTAAAAAATGATAAAATGGCAATAGAATTGGACAAAGAGAGCTAGGCCAATGGATAAAAAATGGATAAAATCCAAGGGTGAGAGAGATAGAAAGTGCTCTAAGACTTGGGCTCGGGCGGGATAACAGTAGAGTTAACCTTCAACTGAAAGATAAGATGAACAGCATCACAGTAGACTGACTTACTTAGGCAATCCCTCATTGTCCGAGTAGGATGATCCTCCAAGGTCAGTGTGCAGTGGGTCTGTAGGTGACTGCGGAGTCCGATTCTTGACCCACATGTTCTTCCACAGTGAGGGCATCGGTTTCCAGGTGGAAGGCGGTCCCGGTGTTGGCTTGACGTGCCTTCCTCTTGGCACGTTTCTCTCTTTCGCCCTCCATTCGTTCCTTTTCAAATTCTGCAGCACTGCTGGTCACAGCTGATCTCCCACTGGAGTGCTCAAGGGCCAGGGCTTCCCAGTTCTCAGTGTCTAAGCCAGAGTTTTAGAAGTTTCAGTCTCTTTTCCTGTCCTCCAACATTCTGTTTCCCGTTCTAGAGTTCGGAGTAGAGCAATTTATTTATTTATTTATTTATTTATTTATTTGCAGCTTTTCTATTTCGCCCTTCTCCTCACCCTGCAGGGGACTCAGGGCGGATTACAGTGTACACATCTATGGCAAACATACATATACAGACATACACAGAGGCTATTTAACTTTTTCTGGCTGCTGGGGAGCTGTCGCTTTCATCGTCCATCTGCGACGCTGATGAAGCGCTTCCGCATTCCCCGCATGCTTCCCCGCTGGAATGCTCTGCTGGAGTCTTCTTTATGGCCTCATAAATCAGTTAATTTAGCCTCCCCACACTTTAAGGTGGTACCTTATTTTCCTACTCGACAGATGCAACTGTCTTTCGGGTTGCAAAGGTCGACAACAGGCTACACACAATTGGTTGGAAACCCACTCCAACCCAGGCTGGCTTCGAACTCATGACCTTTTTGGTCAGAGTGATCTTTGGGGTCTTTGGTCAACTGCTTTGGGAGATGGTGGTCAGAGTAGAGACAGAGTGATGATGTTTGGTTCCCGCAGGTCTCGTGACAAGGAGGAGAAAGTGCACAGTAGTGGCCCGCACATGATGGGTGCAATAGGGACTAGTGCAGTGTTTCTCAACCTTCCTAATGCCGCGCCCCCTTAATACAGTTCCTCATGTTGTGGTGACCCCCAACCATAACATTATTTTGCTCCTGTTATGAAACATAATTTGGGAGTTGTGGTTGTTGGGATTTATGGTTCACCTACAATCAAAGAGTATTCTCCACCAACGATGAAATTGAACCAGACTTGGCACACAGAATGCCCACGACCAACAGAAAACACTGGAAGGGTTTGGTGGCATTGACCTTGAGTTTGGGACTTGTAGTTCACCTACAGAGAGCACTATGGACTCAAACAATGATGGATCTGGACCAAACTTGGCACGAATACTCAGTATGCTAAATGTGAACACTGATGGAGTTTGGGGAAAATAGACCTTGACATTTGGGAGTTGTAGTTGCTGGGATTTATAGTTCACTTACAATCAAAAGCATTCTGAACCCCACTAATGATAGAATTGGGCCAAGCTTCCCACACAGAACCCCCATGACCAACAGAAAATACTGTGTTTTCTGATGGTCTTTGGTGACCCCTCTGGAACCCCCTAGTGACCCCTCCTGGGGTCCCGATCCCCAGGTTGAGAAACACTGGACTAGTGGGAGGCGGGTGAAGTAGGACAGCCCCAGTTCATAGGATAGGCACAAAGTACTCATAGCTATACATTTTTTTGTGGGCTGCACAAAATCCTTTGGTGGGCTGAAAGCGGCTTGTGGGTCGTATGCTGTGCTGGGAAAACCCTATGGAATCTGTGGGGCCGAAGTCACCGAGGTCCTGTGTCGGAGCAGAAGCCACAACGTATGGTGGGAGGCCTGCATTCTCTCGCTTGTGTTCCTTCATTACACTTCCTCCAAGTTGTTGTGTGTCTTCAAGTTCTTACAGTGACCTGAAGGCAAGCTGATGATGGTTTTCCTTGGCAAGCAGGACCGACCGTAACGCTTCCCTCTTGTGTCTCCGCAGGTGGCGCGGTGCCGCAGAGCGCTCCTCCGGTGCCCTCGGGCGGCTCGCACTTCCGCTTCCCGCCCTCCACGCCCTCCGACCTCCTCTCGCCCTCCGAGGACCTGCGCTCGCCGGGGGTCTTCTCGGCCGTGGCCAGGCGCCTGGCCCGGGGGTCGGTCAGCGACTGCAGCGACGGCACTTCGGCCAACTCGGAGGTGGAGGAGTCCCTGGCCGAGGAGCAGCGGCGTGGAGGAGGAGGGGAGGTGGGCTTCCGCGGGCCCCCGCTGCCGGGCCACCCGCGCCTGGCCCACGAGAGCCTCTTCCGGGTGTACCCCCGCCCGCGGCTGGCCCCCGAGCCCCTCAGCCCCTTCCCGGTCTCCCCGCTGGCCGGGCCGGCCGCCCTGCTGCCGCCCCCGCAGCTCTCTCCGGCGCTGCCGCTGACCCCCTCCCACCTGAACTACACCCCGTCCCCCACTCTCAGCCCCATGTTCCCCCCCGGAGGGGGCGGCGGCGGCAGTGGGGGCTCCCACTTCTCCTTCAGTGCCGAGGACATGAAGCGCTACCTGCAGGCCCACACGCAGAGCGTCTACAACTACCACCTCAGCCCCCGGGCCTTCCTCCACTACCCCAGCACCATCGTCATCCCGCAGCCCCAGCGCCTGGAGAAGCCCCCGCTGCCGCCTCCGCTGCCGCCCCCGCAGGCCGAGGAGCCCCCCACCCCCTTCAAGTTCAAACTCCAGCCCCCGCCCCTCGGCCGACGGAACCGCGACAAGCAACAAGCCCCGCCTTCCGCCACGGCCCCCAGCGAGCCCTCCAACGGGGGTCCCTCTTCCGCCGCGGAGATGCCATCGCTCCCGCCGCTCTTACCCCAGATCAAGGTGGAGCCCATTTCGGAGGGGGAGTCAGAGGAGGACCTCACCGTCGAAGTGACCGACATCAGTGAGGATGACGACGACGAGGAGGTCTTCAAGCCCCCCACAGCGCCCCCCGAAAAGGCGGAGGAGCCGGAGGAGGAGGAGGTGGGAGAAGCTCAGGTTGCGGCGGCAGCGGTGGCCGAAGCCCCAATGCCGTTGTCGTCAGCAGCAGCGGAGAGCGGCAAATGCATCCCGCTGAAGCTGCGTTTCAAGCGCCGTTGGAGCGAGGACCAGCGGCTGGAGGCCGGAGCGGGGACCGAGGAGACGGACGACAAGAAGGTCAAGGGGGAGGAGAGCGAGGACAACAGCGGAGGCGGCCTTGGGGCCGGGACAGGGATGGGGCCGGGCGGCCGGCGGATCAGCACTGAGCTGCAGCGGGCGACGGCCGAACTGACCCTGGAGAACCGGGATTCCTAGAGCCGGCCGACCAATGGACGGACGGACGGACAGACTGACCGCCGAGGGGCACGGCTCTTGCTGCCTTAACTCAGAGATGACCTGCCTTTCCTCCTCCCCCCACGAGACTCCCCACCTCCTTCCCTCCCTGTTTTGTCCCAAAACTGGACATTTTGTTGTTTCTTCTTTATTATTTTTTTTTCTGGACGCCAGGAAAAACAACAAATGGGGGGGGGGTACGGTGGGGCAGGGGCGGGGGGAATATCAAAGCAGTTTTTACTTGTCTATAAGCGTATATATAATTATAAATATGACTCTATATATATATTATATATAAGCTTTGCAGGGGTGGGGGGATTTATAAAAGTATGTTGGTGCAACTTTTAGGTAACACCCCCCCTCCCCAGTTTCCCTCCAAATGCAGTTCCAAGGCCTTTTTTATTGTTGTTGTTGTTGTTGTTAATGAGAGATAAACAAATCAGGAAAAAGGAGCAGGAAAGAAACCCTGCCCTCCTTCCTTTGCCTTTCTTTGGGGGGAGGGGGGCATCCAGGTGGTCTTGCAGAAGATCCCACCCTGGTTTCTGTCTCTTTTCTTGCCCCCCCCCTTGCAGCCCCCTCCCATTGGTGAGAAGAAGCACAAGATAAGACTTTTCAGGACCCCCCCCCCAATGGGACTGGAAGGAGAATTAGCCATATCTGCAGCCCCCCCCCCCCCCCCACAATTGCACGTCCAAAATAGCACTAAGAGGGGCGCCTGTGCCTGGGAGGCGGGGAGGGGGAGGCACGCCATGAGCGCCCCTCCCCCTTTCTTGCCTTATTTTCTGAAGAGAGACCGAGTCCTTCCCCCCCCCCTTGCTTGCCATCAAAGTGGGCAGGAAACCCTCTCCTCTCTCTTTTGTGGCCCCTCCTGCAATCTGTCATTGAGCCCCTCCCTCCAAAGAAATCCCCCCCCCCAAAGTTCATCCCTTTACTTAACCAAAAAAGAAGCAGCGGGGGCCTCTGGACCCGTTGCACATGGCAGCCGCTCCCCCAGGTCTTGCTGGGGGGCAATGGGGTTATTTGGGGGGGTCTTATGGGGCCTCTAAGTGCCTGTTCAATAAGTTCCTGTTCCTGGGTTTGGGGGGGGGGAGGGGAGAAAAGAAGGGGCGCCCCCCCCCCCTTTGGGCTCCTCTCATTTTCTCCATTCAGCCCCTCCCTCTGCCTCCCGCCAACGACAATGACATTTTGGGGGAGTCTTCAGTGCCTCCTTTGGATTCCTTCCTTCCGCTCCCAGGAAGTGGCTGGAAACGGCCCTCCAGGGAGGACGGCAGCCTCACGGTGCCTTCAACTAAAAAGAAAAAAAAGCAGGGATTCTCCATAGAAAACCCACATCTCCCCCCCCCCCATAAACAAGCCCCTCCCTCCAGGTTGGGCCCCAAGCCATGAAGGGCCTCGCCAGGCCTTTGTTTCGGGGTGCTCTTCTCTTCTGTTGTTGTTGTTGTTGATATTGCTTCCAGACAAAGAGACGTTGCCCCCCCCCCCCCACTTTGAGCCCCGCTTTTGGGGCCCGTTTCCACGCGGAGGGGTGCCTTACGCAGCCTTATTCAGATCCTTGTACATATCAAAGAACTGGGTGGGGGGAGGAGAGGGTCTCCATTTAAGAATGTAAGCGGTTTTTGGGGGGAGGGAGGGAGGGGGGAATGGGGAAGACACGTTTTGAACACAAGCAACCAATAATAAAGGGTTTTGAGATTTTATAACCTTGTGATCCCTGCTTTGGGTTTGTTCTCGGTGAATGGATCTTGCATTGCGGGGCCACTTGAGGCCATCCAGAAGGGTCAACAGCCTCAGTCCCTTTCCTTTTTCCCCTCAGCAGCCTCAGTCCTTTCCTTATCCCTCTCGGCAACCTCACCCCCTTTTCTTTTCCCTCTCGGCAGCCTCAGTCCCTTTCCTTTTCCCCCTCGGCAGCCTCAGTCCCTTTCCTTTTTCCCCTCGGCAGCCTCACTCCCTTTCCTTCTTCCCCTCAGCAGCCTCAGTCCCTTCCTTTTTCCCCTCAGCAGCCTCAGTCTCTTTCCTTTTCCCTCTCAGCAGCCTCAGTCCCTTTCCTTTTCCTCTAAACAGCCTCAGTCCTTTCCTTTCCCCCCTCAGCAGCCTCAGTTCCTTTCCTTTTCCCTCTCAGCAGCCTAAGTCCCTTTCCTTTTCCTCTCAACAGCCTCAGTCCTTTCCTTTTCCCTCTCAGCAGCCTCAGTCCCTTTCCTTTTTCCCCTCAGCAGCCTCAGTCTCTTTCTTTTTCCCCTCAGCAGCCTCAGTCCCTTTTCTTTTCCCTCTCGGCAGCCTCAGTCCCTTTCCTTTCCCCCCTCAGCAGCCTCAGTCCCTTTCTTTTCCTCCTCAGCAGCCTCAGTCTTTTTCCTTTTCCCCTCAGCAGCCTCAGTCCCTTTTCTTTTCCCTCTCGGCAGCCTCAGTCCCTTTCCTTTTTCCCCTCGGCAGCCTCAGTCTCTTTCCTTTTCCCTATCAGCAGCCTCAGTCCCTTTCCTTTTTCCCCTCGGCAGCCTCAGTCTCTTTCCTTTTCCCTCTCAGCAGCTTCAGTCCCTTTCCTTTTTCTCCTCAGCAGCCTCGGTCCCTTTCCTTTTCCCTATCAGCAGCCTCAGTCCCTTTCCTTTTTCCCCTCGGCAGCCTCAGTCCCTTTCCTTTTTCCCCTCGGCAGCCTCAGTCTCTTTCCTTTTCCCTCTCAGCAGCTTCAGTCCCTTTCCTTTTTCTCCTCAGCAGCCTCGGTCCCTTTCCTTTTCCCTATCAGCAGCCTCAGTCCCTTTCCTTTTTCCCCTCGGCAGCCTCAGTCCCTTTCCTTTTTCCCCTCGGCAGCCTCAGTCTCTTTCCTTTTCCCTCTCAGCAGCTTCAGTCCCTTTCCTTTTTCTCCTCAGCAGCCTCGGTCCCTTTCCTTTTCCCTATCAGCAGCCTCAGTCCCTTTCCTTTTTCCCCTCGGCAGCCTCAGTCCCTTTCCTTTTTCCCCTCGGCAGCCTCAGTCTCTTTCCTTTTCCCTCTCAGCAGCTTCAGTCCCTTTCCTTTTTCCCCTCGGCAGCCTCAGTCTCTTTCCTTTTCCCTATCAGCAGCCTCAGTCCCTTTCCTTTTTCCCCTCGGCAGCCTCAGTCCCTTTCCTTTTCTCTCTCAGCAGCTTCAGTCCCTTTCCTTTTTCTCCTCAGCAGCCTCGGTCCCTTTCCTTTTCCCTATCAGCAGCCTCAGTCCCTTTCCTTTTTCCCCTCGGCAGCCTCAGTCCCTTTCCTTTTTCCCCTCGGCAGCCTCAGTCTCTTTCCTTTTCCCTCTCAGCAGCTTCAGTCCCTTTCCTTTTTCCCCTCGGCAGCCTCAGTCTCTTTCCTTTTCCCTATCAGCAGCCTCAGTCCCTTTCCTTTTTCCCCTCGGCAGCCTCAGTCCCTTTCCTTTTCTCTCTCAGCAGCTTCAGTCCCTTTCCTTTTTCTCCTCAGCAGCCTCGGTCCCTTTCCTTTTCCCTATCAGCAGCCTCAGTCCCTTTCCTTTTTCCCCTCGGCAGCCTCAGTCCCTTTCCTTTTTCCCCTCGGCAGCCTCAGTCTCTTTCCTTTTCCCTATCAGCAGCCTCAGTCCCTTTCCTTTTTCCCCTCGGCAGCCTCAGTCCCTTTCCTTTTCTCTCTCAGCAGCTTCAGTCCCTTTCCTTTTTCTCCTCAGCAGCCTCGGTCCCTTTCCTTTTCCCTATCAGCAGCCTCAGTCCCTTTCCTTTTTCCCCTCGGCAGCCTCAGTCCCTTTCCTTTTTCCCCTCGGCAGCCTCAGTCTCTTTCCTTTTCCCTCTCAGCAGCTTCAGTCCCTTTCCTTTTTCTCCTCAGCAGCCTCGGTCCCTTTCCTTTCCCCCTCTCAGCAAAAGGAAGAGGCCTGAGGCTGTTAGGAATTGTGGGAGCTGGAGTCCAAAACACCTGGAGGGCTGAAGTTTGACTAGGCAGTCATGGGAGGCATCCAAGTCTCTGCTGACCACTGTCCAAAGGGCTGGCCATTGAAGTGTTTACCTTTTGGAACTTGTTTACGTGGTGTCGGCGGGTGTGGGGGTGCATGTTGGTCAAGAACAGGCCTTTCCGGTCAGAACTTTCCAGGCTCTTCTCTCGGGCGGTCAACTGGAGGCCGGGCTGGAAAAGGCTGGACTCCCTCCTTGAGGGCCTTGTGGCCAAACCCGCCTCTGCATTCCGGCCACAACCGAAGAAATCAAGGCAGGAAGGCGGCTTTGGCCCTGGGTCACAGCCAGGGAAGCTTGGCTGGTGCTGGAGGCCAAGGAGAGCCTTTCCTAAATGAGGAAGAGACAGAAAGAGCCACAAGCACCCTTCTTCCTTGGGCAATACTTGGCCAATCCTCGTCAAAGTAGGATAGCCTTCCAGGATCAGTGTTCTGGCGGTGGGTCCATAGGTGACTGTCTATCCCTATTCTTGACCTGTATCTTCTCCCACAGTGAGGGCATCGGTTTCCAGATGGAAGGCGGTCCCGGTCGGGGTTGCCTTGACGTGACTTCCTCTTGGCATATTTCTCTCTTTCGCCCTCCATTCGTGCCTCTTCAAATTCTACAGCACTGCTGGTCACAGCTGACCTCCAACTGAAGCGCTCAAGGGCCAGGGCTTCCCAGTTCTCAGTGTCTATGCCAGAGTTTTTAGGTTGGCTTTGAGGCCATCTTTCAATCTCTTTTCCTGCCCACCAACATTCCATTTTCCGTTCTTGAGTTCGGAGTAGAGCAACTGCTTTGGGAGACGGTGGTCAGGCATCCGGACAACGTGGCCGGTCCAACGGAGTTGATGGTGGAGGACCATCGCTTCAATGCTGGTGATGTTTGCTTCTTCTTCCAGCATGCTGACATTTGTCCGCTTGTCTTCCCAAGAGATTTGCAGGATTTTTTGGAGGCAACGGTGATGGAATCGTTCCAGGAGTTGCATGTGACATCTGTAGACAGTCCATGTTTCACAGGCATATAGCAGGGTTGGGAGGACAAAGGCTTTGTAAAGAAGCCCTTTGGTCTCCCTACGGATGTCCCGGTCCCCAAACACTCTCTGCTTCATTTGGAAAAAAGCTGCACTCGCAGAGTTCAGGCAGTGTTGTATTTCCATCTCAATTTTGACATCTGTAGACAGTCCACATCTCGCAGGCGTATAGCAGGGTTGGGAGGACAATAGCTTTGTAAAGAAGGCTCTTGGTCTCCCTACAGGTGTCCTGGTCCTCAAACACTCTCTGCTTCATTCGGAAAAAAGCTGCACTCGCAGAGCTCAGGCGGTGTTGTATTTCCGTCTCAATTTTGACATCTGTAGACAGTCCACGTCTCGCAGGCATATAGCAGGGTTGGGAGGACAAAGGCTTTATAAACAAGCCTCTTGGTCTCCCTACAGATGTCCCGGTCCTCAAACACTCTCTGCTTCATTTGGAAAAAAGCTGCACTCGCAGAGCTCAGGCAGTGTTGTATTTCCATCTCAATTTTGACGTCTGTAGACAGTCCATGTCTCGCATTTTGACGTCTGTAGACAGTCCACGTCTCGTGTTGTCTTTCAGTGTCTTGGTGCCCTGGAGATTAGGATGCAAGGGAGCAATGGCTTCAAACTACGAGATACGAGATTCTACCTGAGCATGAGGAAGAACTTCCTGACTGTGAGAGCCATTCAGCAGTGGAACTCTCTGCCCTGGAGTGTGATAGAGGCTCTTTCTTTGGAGGCTTTGAAACAGAGGCTTGATGGCCATCTGTCGGGGGTGCTTTGAAGGCAATTTTCCCGCTTCTTGGCAGAAACAGGTTGGAATGGATGGCACAACTCTAGGATTCTTTGGGAAATGGGAGCAAAATGTGCTATAGCTGCATGATCTCCCTCCTTCCCGCAAAAACAAACTTTTGGCAGCCTTGGTAAATTTTCCCATGTTCTTCTGATAGAGTTAATTAGGAGATGGCATGTATATCTAACCCAGGAAGAAGTGTCGTGTTAGGTAGTGTAGCGGTCCACTTGGGTGTATGAGGCGAAGGGTGCCGTGTTGTGTCCCTGGCTGTGCCATTTGGGAATCCCTTTGAGGCTCCCTTCTGGAGGGAGGCTTGCTCCTGCTTGCCTTGGGTGCCTGTCTGCCTGCCCGCCCGCCCTTTGAAGGCAAGCAGGGAGCGGCCTCCTCTTTGGTCTCTGCCCCAGGCAACCCTCTTCCATGCCAGCGCCAGCCAGGCAGCCGTCTGCAGAACTGGGCGCTGCCCGCCTGCTTTGAGGAGCCTTTGGGTTGAAAGAGGAGAAAAGGAGGGGGAGAAGGGGCAGGGCGAGGACTGGCGCCTCCGGAGCAGCAGCAGCAGGCGGTGTTGGGGCTCACTGGGGAGCCCCACTCTGTCAAGATTCTGTTTTCCCCAAACTCCACCAGTGTTCACATTTGGGCATATTGAGTATTCGTGTAGAGTTTGGTCCAGATCCATCATTGTTTGAGTCCACAGTGATCTCTGGATGTAGGTGAACTACAACTCCAAAACCAGAGGACACTGCCCACCAAACCCTTCCAGTATTTTCTGTTGGTCATGGAAGAACTGTGTGCCAAGTTTGGTTCAATTCCATCGTTGGTGGAGTTCAGAATGCTCTTTGATTATAGGTGAACTACACATCCCAGCAACTACAATTCCCAAATGTCAAGATTCTGTTTTCCCCAAACTCCACCATTGTTCACATTTGGGCATATTGAGTATTTACGTAGAGTTTGGTCCATCATTGTTTGAGTCCACAGTGATCTCTGGATGTAGGTGAATTACAACTCCAAAACCAAAGGACACTGCCCACCAAACCTTTCCAGTATTTACTGTTGGTCATGGGAGTTCTGTGTGCCAAGTTTGGTTCAATTCCATCGTTGGTGGGGTTCAGAATGTTCTTTGATTGTTGATGAACTACAAATCCCAGCAACTACAACTCCCAAATGTCAAGATTCTATTTTCCCCAAACTCCTCCAGTGTTCACATTTGGGCATATTGGGTTTTCGCGTAGAGTTTGGTCCATCATTGTTTGAGTCCACAGTGATCTCTGGATGGAGGTGAACTACAACTCCAAAACCAAAGGACACTGCCCACCAAACCTTTTCAGTATTTACTGTTGGTCATGGGGGTTCTGTGTCGGAGGTTTGGCCCAGTTCTATTGTTGGTGGTCTGTTGGTCATGGGAGAACTGTGTGCCAAGTTCGGTTCAACTCCATCATTGGTGGGGTTCAGAATGCTCTTTGATTGTAGGTGAACTATAAATCCCAGCAACTACAACTCCCAAATGACAAAATCAATTCTTTTGAGTGAAGGACATACATTGGGTTGTTAGGTGTCTTGCATCTGAATTTGGTGTCAATTCGTCCAGTGCTTTTTGAGTTCTGTTAATCCCACAAACAAACAAACATGACATTTTTATTTATATAGATTGGCCTCCTTGGTGCTGGTTTCCTAAGAGCAGGACATCAGAGAGCAGTTGGTTCTTTCTTCTTCTCATTCATAGAATCATAGAATCATAGAATCAAAGAGTTGGAAGAGACCTCATGGGCCATCATCCAGTCCAACCCCATTCTGCCAAGAAGCAGGAATATTGCATTCAAAGCACCCCTGACAGATGGCCATCCAGCCTCTGCTTCAAAGCTTCCAAAGAAGGAGCCTCCACCACACTCCAGGGCAGAGAGTTCCACTGCTGAACGGCTCTCACAGTCAGGAAGTTCTTCCTCATGTTCAGATGGAATCTCCTCTCTTGTAGTTTGAAGCCATTGTTCCGCGTCCTAGTCTCCAGGGAAGCAGAAAGGAAGCTTGCTCCCTCCTCCTCCCTGTGGCTTCCTCTCACATATTTATACATGGCTCTCATCATATCTCCTCTCAGCCTTCTCTTCTTCAGGCTAAACATGCCCAGTTCCCTAAGCCGCTCCTCATAGGGCTTGTTCTCCAGACCCTTGATCATTTTAGTCGCCCTCCTCTGGACACATTCCAGCTTGTCAATATCTCTCTTGAATTGTGGTGCCTCCTCTTCATCTTCTTCCTTCTCCAATTCTTCTTCACCCTCCTCCTTCCAAAATGAATGACCCCCCCCCCCCTCCTTGCCTGTGGGGCCCACACACAAACACAGAGGGGAGGGGAGGGGCAGGTTCCTGCATCTGTAAGAGCAGAGTGACCAAAGGTTGAGGTGTCACTGGCCCACCTTTGCTCTGGCCCTCCGGGTCACTTAAGCTTCTTGGTGGCCTGAACCTTCCATAGGCCTAGCCTGGCTTTTGGGGGTTGTTTGGGGGGGGGTCACAGGGAGGGCCGTTGGATAACGCCCCCCCCCCCATTCAAATGTTTCATAGAGCAGTGGTTCTCAACCTTCCTAATGCCGTGACCCCTTAATACAGTCCCTCATGTTGTAGTGACCCCCAAACATAACATTGTTTTGTTGTTACTTCATAACAGTCATTTTACTACTGTTATAAATCATAATTTGAATATCAGATATGCAAGATGTATTTTCATTCATTGGACCAAACTGGGCACAAATACCCAATGCAACCACATGTAAATGCTAGTGGGGTTGGGGGAGGATTGATTTTGTAATTTGGGAGTTGTAGTTGCTGGGATTTATAGTTCACCTATAATCAAAGAGGATCCTGAACTGCACCAGCAATGGATTTGAACCTAATTTGCCACACAGAACTCCCATGACCAATGGAAAACACTGGAAGGATTTGGTGGGTATTGACCTTGAGTTTGGGAGTTGTAGTTCACCTATATCCAGAGAGCACTGTGGACTCACGCAATGGTGGATCTGGACCAAACTTGGCATGAATACTCAGCATGCACAAATGTGAACACTGGTGGAGCCTGGGGAAAATAGACCTTGACTTTTGGGAGTTGTAGTTGCTGGGATTTATAGTTCATTACAATCAAAGAAGACTCTGAACTCCATCAACGATAGAATTGGCTCAAACTTCCCACATGGAATCCTCATGATCATAAGAAAATACTGTGTTTTCTGATGGTCTTTGGCGACCCCTCTGACACCCCTCCGCGAGCCCCTCAGGGGTTCCGACCCCCAGGTTGAGAAACACTGTCATAGAGAGTGTATACCCTCCTCCTGCCCCCCATCCTTTCCCTACCTCCCCTCTCAATTGACTTTGCAGATTCTGCAAAACCATCCATGCCGATGCCCCAGGGGTCATTTGGGAAGTCCTTGAGAATACCCTCTGGGACCTCCCCCCCCCCTGCCAAGACCTGGAGGCAGTGGGGGGGGGGGGCAGTTGGAGCCACCCTTCCTGCCTTTCTGGTTTGCCAGAGAAAGCAAGCAAGCAAGAAGCCCTTCAGGCCAGGCAAAGGAAGCCAAGGCGCCAAAGTGGTTCCAGGAAGCAGCAAAACAAAGTGGGGGGGGGATGCTATTGTGTGGCCTGGAACCAGAGGGAAGGGGTGGGGAGGGCTCTTGAGGCAGAGGTCAGCGGCCAAGGGGGCACTTGCACCCCCGGAAAGAGATGGAGAATGGGGCCAGAGGGCTTGTCTTTGGCAGCAGGAGGAGACCTTGGAGTGCCTTCCCTTGAACCATCTCCCACATCCCAAACCCTCAGGAGGAATCCCAGGGCGAAGGTACCACCTTGAAGGGCATGCAGGGTTGCCTTTGTGCAAGGAAGTGCTGCTCTCTGGCTGCAGGCTGACCGCTTGCCCATTTGATGCCAATGAAAGTGTGGAACCCCACACCACCACCACCACTACCACCAATAGCCAGTATTGCACCACCCGACATCCGCCAGGAAGTAGCAGCCAAGAGTGAAAGGACCAAGGCAGAGACATCTCCAGCTCATCCCTTGTTTGGGTATCAGCCAGCACTTAAATCTAAAAATAGTTTTCTAACATCTACCTTCTACCTTTGCGACCACATTTCTGTATACGAACCCACACGAGCTCTTCGTTCATCTGGGGAGGCCCTGCTCACGATCCCACCTGCTTCACAGGCACGATTGGTAGGAATGAGGGACAGGGCCTTCTCGGTGGTGGCCCTGCGACTCTGCAACTCCTTCCCAGGGACATCAGGCAGGTCCCAACGTTGGCAGTCTTTAGAAGGAGCTTGAAAACGTGGGTGTTCTGGTGTGCCTTCCCAGAATAAGGAATCCTAAGCAATATGTCCTCAATGCACTTTATGAGAGATTTAGAACTGTCTGCACGTCCACCTTTCCCAAAATATTCCTCCTATTCCCTTTAAACTTCCCAGCTTTTAACTTTTAAAACTTTTACATTTGGCCCGCCTCATGTTTTTAAAATGTGTTGTGTTATTATTGCATTGTTTTTGCTTTTTATGAGTTATTTATTATTTTGTTGTTGTTGTTTTCATGATGTTGTTGGGCTTGGCCTCTTGTAAGCCGCATCGAGTCCTGTGGGAAATGGTAGCAGGGTATAAGAACAATAAATAAATAAATAATAAGATCTACAGAGACACTCGCTGGAACATCTCAGCAAGCGAGAGTCCAAAAGTGGCAGGCTCAAACCCAGAACCTCAACCAATGGCTGATACCGAATGAGAGACTCCCCCCTGGGCACACAGACTTGGAAGGCGCTGAACAGACTGCGCTCTGGCATCACGAGATGCAGAGCCAACCTTCAGAAATGGGGCCACAAAGTGGAATCCTTGACATGCGAGTGCGGAGAGGAGCAAACCACTGACCACCTGCTGCAATGCACCCTGAGCCCTGCCACATGCACCATGGAGGACCTTCTTGCGGCCACACCAGGGGTCAGATACTGGTCAAAGGACATCTAATCAACTACCAAACTTGCAAATTTGTGTTTTGTCTGTTTGTTTGTTTTGTTCTGTTAGAAATGTAATACAATTGACTGGTTGCCCTGACACCACGACCATAGGTGTCACAATCATATACTATTTAATGGTGACATCCCCAGAGCAGTCACATAGCACATGGAAAAACGGGGCAGGAAATGGGAAGGTGACATCAGCTGGCCATAAGGACCAATGGCCTTGATGTGTGGGAAAGGGTGGGGTGGGGGAATCAGAAATTTGGGGTGATTGACACATGATGGGTACAAGTCCTATGCATATGGATGGCAGAGCAGGATAGATGGGTTGCTCTGATGTGTGGGGATGAACAGAACTCAAAAAAACTGGACAAATGGACACGACATTTGGACACAAGACCCATCTCAGGCCAACGAGTGACCGTCACTCATAAAAATACTGAAACTCACAGCAGAAGGGACTTAAAAGCCAAAATAAATAAATAAATAATACATTATAACACATGCATAAAACAACATAGGTAAACATATACACATATATATACACACACAAAACACATATACACAGACTGGGCCACAGTAACACATGGCAGGGGACCACTAGTAAATAAATACATAAAACATTACAACGCATGCCCAAAACCACACACACACACATATACACAAATATATACACACATATATGCACACACAAAACACATACACAGAAAGGAGGGAAAGGAGGAGAGAAGGAGGGAAAGGGAAAGGAGAGAAGGAAGGAAGAAAGGAGAGAAGGAAGAAGGAACAGAAGAGAGAAAGGTAAGGAAGGAAGGAAGTGAAAGGGAGAAAAGAAAGAAAAGCAAGGAAGGGAAAGGAAGGAAGGAAAAAGAAGGAAGGAAGGAAAAGAAGAAAAGGAAAAGTAAGGAGGGAGGGTGAGGGAAAAAGGAATGCAGGAAAAGGAAGAAAGATAAGGGAAGGAAGGAGAAGCAAGGAAAGAAAGAAAAGGAAGGAAGGAAGAGGGAGGGAGGAGAGAAGGAGGGAAAGGAGAGAAGGAAGGAAGAAGAAGGAAGAAAGGAGAGAAGGAAATAAAAAGTGGAAGAGAGAAGGAACGAAAGATGGAAGGAAGGAAGTAAAAGGGAGGAAAGAAAGAAAGAAAAGCAAGGAAGGGAAAGGAATGAAGGAAAAAGAAGGAAGGAAGGGAAAAAAAGAAGAAAAGGAAAAGTAAGGAGGGAGGGAGATGGAAGAAGGAAGGCAGGGAAAGAAAGAAAGATAAAAGAAGGAAGAAGGAGTAGCAAGGAAAGAAAGAAAAGAAGGAAGGACGACGAAGGGAGGGAGGGAGGGAGGGAGGAGAGAAGGAGGGAAAGGAAGGAAGGAAGAAAGGAGAGAAGGAAATAAAAAAGTGAAAGAGAGAAGTAAGGAGAGAAAGAACGAAAGAGGGAAGGAAGGAAGGAAGTGAAAGGGAGGAAAGAAAGAAAGAAAAGCAAGGAAGGGAAAGGAATGAAGGAAAAAGAAGGAAGGAAGGAAGGAAGGAAGGAAAAAAGAAAGAAGAAAAGGGAAAGTAAGGAGGGAGGGGAGGGAAGAAGGAAGGCAGGAAAAGAAAGATAAGGGAAGGAAGGAAGGAAGGAAGGAAGGAAGGAAGGAAGGAAGGAAGGAAGGAAGGAAGGAGAAGCAAGGAAAGAAAGAAAGAAAAGAAGGATGGAAGAGGAAGGAGAGAAGGAGGGAAAGGAGAGAAGGAAGGAAAGAAAGGAAGGAAGGAAGGAGAGAAGGAAAGAAAGAGAGAAGGAGGGAAGGAAGGAAAGAAAGAAGGAAGGAAGGATGGAACCCAAGAGCAAAGGAAGTGAGAAAAGAAACAGGTAGAGAAGGTAGAAAGAATAAGGGAAAGAAAAAAGGAAGGGAAGAGGAAGGGAAGGAAGGAGAGAAAGAAAGAAAGGAGAGAAAGAGGGAGGGAAAGTTGGCCGCAGCAACACGTGGCTGGTACAGCTAGTGTGTGTGTGTGTGTGTGTGTCGTCAAGCATGATTAATGTATTCTGAACAATAAAGACATATTGGTATCCGCAAGCTTCTGTGTGGCGTGAAGCATTCCTTTCCAGGTAAGTGTGACTCTAGAGCAGCCCACCCAGAAAGGGCCCTGGCCATGGGTTCTGGATGGAGCAACCTCTGAGCAGGTCAGGAGGACAGTCTCCTCTCTTCCTTATTGTTGTCATTATTCTTTTACCCATGTTTTGATTCTTATTTGTTATTTATTTATTTACTGTATTTGCATACTGCCTTTCTCAGCCTGTCGGCGACTCAAGGCGGTTTACAACAAGACAGGACACATCATATCAAAATACAAATTAAAACATTAAAAGGAATATAAAACCACAACAGAAGCAATAAAACCAGCATCGTTAGCGTCTCCTTGTTGAAAAACTGTCCAATCCCATCATCTAGTCATTCCACTTCCTACGTCAGTTACTCTGCATTTGTAAATGCTTGCTCAAGCAACCACGTCTTAACTTTTCTCCAAACAGAGAGGGGGCCGATCTGATATCCCTAGGGAGGGCGTTCCATAGCCGAGGGGCCACCACTGAGAAGGCCCTGTCTCTCGTCCCCTTGTTGTTGTTATTGTTACATCAGACTGTGTAACACAAAGTTCCATAGCTGAAGGGCCACCACTGAGAAGGCCCTGTCTCTCGTCCCCTTGTTGTTGTTATTGTTACATCAGACTGTGTAACACAAAGTTCCATAGCTGAAGGGCCACCACTGAGAAGGCCCTGTCTCTCGTCCCCTTGTTGTTATTGTTACATCAGACTGTGTAACACAAAGTTCCATAGCTGAGGGGCCACCACTGAGAAGGCCTTGTCTCTTGTCCCCTTGTTGTTATTGTTACATCAGACTGTGTAACACAAAGTTCCATAGCTGAAGGGCCACCACTAAGAAGGCCTTGTCTCTTGTCCCCTTGTTGTTGTTATTGTTACATCAGACTGTGTAACACAAAGTTCCATAGCTGAGGGGCCAACACTAAGAAGGCCCTGTCTCTCGTCCTCTTGTTGTTCTTCTTGTTGTTACTGTTACATCAGACTGTGTAACACAAAGTTCCATAGCTGAAGGGCCACCACTGAGAAGGCCCTGTCTCTTGTCCCCTTGTTGTTGTTATTGTTGTTATTGTTACATCAGACTGTGTAACACAGTTCCATAGCTGAAGGGCCACTACTAAGAAGGCCCTGTCTCTCGTCCCCTTGTTGTTGTTATTGTTACATCAGACTGTGTAACACAAAATTCCATAGCTGAGGGGCCACCATTGAGAAGGCCCTGTCTCTCGTCCCCTTGTTGTTGTTATTGTTACATCAGACTGTGTAACACAAAATTCCATAGCTGAGGGGCCACCATTGAGAAGGCCCTGTCTCTCGTCCCCTTGTTGTTGTTATTGTTACATCAGACTGTGTAATACAAAGTTCCATAGCGAGAGGCCACCAATAAGAAGGCCCTGTCTCTCGTCCTCTTGTTGTTCTTGTGGATGTTCTTGTTACATCAGACTGTGTAACACAAAGTTCCATAGCTGAAGGGCCACCACTGAGAAGGCCCTGTCTCTTGTCCCCTTGTTGTTGTTATTGTTGTTATTGTTACATCAGACTGTGTAACACAGTTCCATAGCTGAAGGGCCACTACTAAGAAGGCCCTGTCTCTCGTCCCCTTGTTGTTGTTATTGTTACATCAGACTGTGTAACACAAAATTCCATAGCTGAGGGGCCACCATTGAGAAGGCCCTGTCTCTCGTCCCCTTGTTGTTGTTATTGTTACATCAGACTGTGTAACACAAAATTCCATAGCTGAGGGGCCACCATTGAGAAGGCCCTGTCTCTCATCCCCTTGTTGTTGTTATTGTTACATCAGACTGTGTAACACAAAATTCCATAGCTGAGGGGCCACCATTGAGAAGGCCCTGTCTCTCGTCCCCTTGTTGTTGTTACTGTTACATCAGATTGTGTAACACAAAGTTCCATAGCTGAGGGGCCACCACTGAGAAGGCCCTGTCTCTCGCCCTCTTGTTGTTGTTATTGTTACATCAGACTGTGTAATACAAAGTTCCATAGCTGAGGGGCTACCACTTAGAAGGCCCTGTCTCTGGTCCTCTTGTTGTTCTTGTTGTTGTTCTTGTTACATCAGACTGTGCAACACAAAGTTCCATAACTGAAGGGCCACCACTGAGAAGGCCCTGTCTCTCGTCCCCTTGTTGTTGTTACTGTTACATCAGACTGTGTAACACAACGTTCCATAGCTGAGGGGCCACCACTGAGAAGGCTCTGTCTCTCGCCCTCTTGTTGTTATTGTTGTTGTTGTTGTTGTTCTTGTTATATCAGACTGTGTAACACAATTTGGAAAATGTTCTGTTCCTGGTTTGCAAGTGTTGCTTCCTGTCTCGTTGTGCCGTCCTGACTTTGGAAGTCATTCCGATCCAGAAACTTTGTTTTTATGGCGCAAACTCTGTGCAAGGACAACGTTTCTGCCGCTGATTAAACTTTTCCCCGTGTTTTTCACGACAGAACCAATTAGGAAATGGCGTGGATCACCCAGGAACAAAAGCCGTGGGACATAGTGTAAACAAAGGCCTTTTGGAGGGATGGGTCTGTGGAGGGGAAACCTGCCTGGGCAAGTGCGGGCCCGCGCTGCCGGCCTCGGGCGGATTCTTCCCTGGGCCGCACCCTCCACCTGGCGCCCTCCCCCTCCTCCTTCCCTTCCTTGGTGATCCGGCAGCTGTGGGATTGGGGCCCATGGGAGCTGCAACCGCCTGCAAAGTCTCCCAAGAGAAGGACAAGTCAGAGAGGGAGGAAGGAGGAGGAGAGCCGTCTGACCTCGGCCTTGCCTTCTGGGGATGATGGTGGTGGTGGTGGTGATGATGGGACTCAGAACCCAATGGCAGCCAGGGCCGCCTGAGTCATAGAATCATAGAATCATAGAATCAAAGAGTTGGAAGAGAGCTCATAGGCCATCCAGTCCAACCCCATTCTGCCAAGAAGCAGGAATATTGCATTCAAATCACCCCTGACAGAGGGTGATCCAGCCTCTGTTTCAAAGCTTCCAAAGAAGGAGCCTCCACCACACCCCGGGGCAGAGAGTTCCACTGCTGAACGGCTCTCACAGTCAGGAAGTTCTTCCTCATGTTCAGATGGAATCTCCTCTCTTGTAGTTTGAAGCCATTGTTCCATTGCGTCCTAGTCTCCAGGGAAGCAGAAAACAAGCTTGCTCCCTCCTCCTCCCTGTGGCTTCCTCTCACATATTTATACATGGCTATCATATCCCCTCTCAGCCTTCTCTTCTTCAGGCTAAACATACCCAGTTCCCTAAGCCACTCCTCATAGGGCTTGTTCTCCAGACCCTTGATCATTTTAGCCGCCCTCCTCTGGAATGAGTCCTTGCATCCTGGATAATTGCTTTTTGTCCAATTAGGAGGCCTTAAATCAGGCACGGGCAAACTTTGGCCTTTCCTCCAGGTGTTTTGGACTCCAACTCCCACCATTCCTAACAGCCTCAGGCCCCTTCCTTTTCTCCCTCAGCCACTTCTCACAACAGACCTACTCATTCACAGAGGTGGATCTGGAATTGGTTAAATGAACGAACCCAGAGGGTGATTCTCCCCAATCAGGGGCGGCTCAAACATTACGCAAAGTAAGCATTCGCAGTAGAGTTGATTTTGCCCAGGGGCGCTCTTGAGGCGCTCTTGGGGGAAAATAGACCTTGACATATGCGAGTGGTAGTTAAAGGTAAAGGTAGTCCCCTGACATTAAGTCCAGTCATGTCTGACTCTGGGGTGTGGTGCTCATCTCCATTTCTAAGCCGAAGAGCCGGCGTTGTCCGTAGACACCTCCAAGGTCATGTGGCCAGCATGACCGCATGGAGGGCCGTTACCTTCCCGCCGGAGCGGTACCTATTGATCTACTCACATTTGCATGTCTTCGAACTGCTAGGTTGGCAGAAGCTAGGGCTGACAGCGGAAGCTCACGCCGCTCCCTGGAATCGAACCTGTGACCTTTCGGTCAACAAGCTCAGCAGCTCAGCGCTTTAAACCCACTGTGCCAGACACACACATATATATACATACACTAGCTGTCCCCTGCCACACATTGTCCATGTGGCCACTGGCATGACTGCATGGAGTGCCGTTACCTTCCTGCCGGAGCGGTACCTATTGATCTACTCACATTTGCATGCTTTCGAACTGCTAGGTTGGCAGAAGCTAGGGCTGACAGCGGAAGCTCATGCCGCTCCCTGGAATCGAACCAGCGACCTTTCGGTCAACAAACTCAGCAGCTCAGTGCTTTAACCCACTGCGCCACCGGGGGCTCCATTGTAGTTACTGGGATGTATAGTTCACCTACAATCAAAGAGCATTCTGAACTCCACAAAGGATTGAATTGAACCAAATATGGCACACAGGACTCCCACGATGAACAGAAAATATATATCAATGATTGGTTGGGGCGGGGGGGGGGGGGGGCAAAATACTGTTTGCTTACCATTGAAAATTACCTAGGGCCGCCTCTGTCCCCAATGCTTCCTATTCTTCATCCAGGAAAGAAGTGACGAGCGGAGTGCCATCTGCAGGGTTCCGTCCGGGCCCAGTCCTGCTCAGGATCTTCATTAATGACTTATACGAAGGCAGGGTCATCAAGTTTGCAGACAACACCAAATTGGGAGGGAGAGCCAATACTCCAGAGGACAGGAGCAGGATTCAAAGGGATCTTGACAGAGAGATGATGGGCCAAAACTAACAAAATGAAGTTCAACAGAGAGACAAATGCAAGATACTCCACTTAGGCAGAAAAAACAAAATGCAAAGATTCAGAATGGGGACGATGAGGTCTGGCTCGAGAGCAGGACGTGTGGAAAAGATTTTGGAGTCCTCGTGGACAACAAGTTAAACATGAGCCAGGAATGTGACGTGGCGGCAAAAAAAGCCAATGGGATTTTGGCCTGCATCAAGAGGAGCCTAGTGTCTAGATCTAAGGAAGTCCTGCTCCCCATGCTCTATTCCGCCTTGGTTAGACCACACCACCTGGAATATTGTGTCCAATTCTGGGCACCACAATTCAAGAGAGATATTGACTCTAAGCTGGAATGTGTCCAGAGGAGGGCGACTAAAATGATCAAGGGTCTGGAGAACAAGCCCTATGAGGAGCGGCTTAAGGAGCTGGGCATGTTTAGCCTGATGAAGAGAAGGCTGAGAGGAGATATGATGAGAGCCGTGTATAAATATGTGAGAGGAAGCCACAGGGAGGAGGGAGCAAGCTTGTTTTCTGCTTCCTTGGAGACTAGGATGCTTCAAACTACAAGAGAGGAGATTCCATCTGAACATGAGGAAGAACTTCCTGACTGTGAGAGCTGTTCAGCAGTGGAACTCTCTGCCCCAGAGTGTGGTGGAGGCTCCTTTTTTGGAAGCTTTTAAGCAGAGGCTGGATGGCCATCTGTCAGGGGTGATTTGAATGCAATATTCCTGCTTCTTGGCAGAATGGGGTTGGGCTGGATCATCATCCAGCCCAGGAGGTCTCTTCCAACTCTTTGATTCTAGGATTCATACCGAGGCCTTTTGCCCTCTGACGCCTTCTCACACTGAGGGCTCTCTCAGACTAATGTTTTTATGTTGAATGTTTTTATATTGAGTAAATGCTATTTTAGATTGTAAGTCACTCGGAGCACCTTGGTGGAGAGCGACTAATTAAGAAATAAAGTGAAGTGAAGGAGTAATGCCTCTCTCACACTGAGGCCTACTCATACTGAGGCCTACTAACACACTGAGCCCTTAAGCTGATACTTAAGTGGTGGAGGGGGAAAAGGAAGGCTGAGGCTGTTAGGAATTGTGGGAGTTGGGAGTCCAAAACACCTGTTGGAAGGACCAAAGTTGGCCCATGTCTGCTGCAAAGGCTCAGGATTTGTCACCCAAAGCCCCGTGACACGCAACGCAACTACAAATCCTAGGAAATGCCTGGATTGAGGGCCAAAGTTTGCTCAGGGCTGCCTTGTTGTTGTTGTTCATTCGTTCAGTCGTCTCCGACTCTTCGTGACCTCATGGACCAGCCCACGCCAGAGCTCCCTGTCGGCCGTCACCACCCCCAGCTCCTTCAAGGTCACCTTAAATGCTTCAAATATTTATTTATTTATTTATTTCGAGCATTTCTACCCCGCCCTTCTCAACCCCCGAAGGGGGACCCAGGGCGGCTTACAAAAGGCACAATTCGATGCCAGCAATACACATAGTAAAATAAAATACATAGCAGCAACAATTATAAAATAGGATGCTTGCCAAAGTGCAGGCGAAACGTCAGGAGAGAATGCTTCTAGACCAGGGGTCCCCAAACTAAGGCCCAGGGGCCGAATACGGCCCTCCAAGGTCATTTACCCGGCCCTCGCTCAGGGTCAACCTAAGTCTGAAACAACTTGAAAACACACAACAACAACAACAACAATGCTATCTCATCAGCCAAAAGCAGACCCACACTTCCCATTAAAATACTAATAAGCTTATATTGGTTAAAATTATTCTTCATTTTAATTATTGTATTGTCACATATCCATGTTTTTAGTTTCCTTCTAAAAGAGAGGAGGGATGTCGATGACCTAATTTTCCCAGGAAGCGAATTCCACAGGCGAGGGGCCACCACCGAGAAGGTTTTTAAACATCCTAATATCCCGACTGCCAGCTGTGTGGACTGCAAGGTCTGTGATCCCCGCTCCAGCACAAGCAAATGCGAGCTGCTGCTGCGATGGGAGTTGTAGTCACAAAACCTCTGGAGGGCAGGGCTTAGTGGGGTGCAGGGTCTTCCAGCCTCTCTGGCTCTTTTGGGGAGTGGGCTTCATGGCAGGCAGCAGGCAAGAAGGAAGGAAGGAAGGAAGGAAGGAAGGAAGGAAGGAAGGAAGGAAGGAAGGCCCCACATGCCCCCTTGCGGCCACCCGAGATCAGGACAACTCCTCTGCCTTCCGGGCAACGCTTTCCTCGGGACTTTTTCCTGGCAAGGCTCCTTTGGAGGAAGTTTGTTGCCTCCCTCTGAGGCCGAGAGAGAGGGACTCACACAGGGTGTCCCCAGCAATGATTTGAACCCTGGGCTCTAGGAGTGCAAACCCAGCATTCGAAATGCACTGCGCTGCATTTCTGGAATGGGAAGTGGATCTCTGTAACAACAACAACACTTTGTTTACATTCCGCACTATCTCCCCGAAAGGACTCAGGATGGATTGCAGCATAGACAGAGACACAAGGCAAACATTCAATGCCTCAAAACAATGACACACAGGTAAAGGTAAAGGCTTCCCCTTCATCTCCAGCTCAGGTGTGTTGCTCATCTACATTTTTAAGCCACTGAAATACAACACCGCCTGAGCTCTGTGAGTGCAGCTTTTTTTCCGAATGAAGCAGAGTGTTTGAGGACCGGAACATCCGTAGGAATACTAAGGGGCTTGTTGATAAAGCTATTCCCCTCCCAACCCTGCTATATGCCTGTGAGACGTGGACTGTCTACAGACATCAACATTGAAACCGAAATACAACATTGCCTGAGCTTTATGAGTGCAGCTTTTTTTCTGAATGAAGCAGAGAGTTTTTGAGGACCGGGACATCCGTAGGAATACCAAGGGGCTTGTTTACAAAGTTATTGTCCTCCCAACCCTGCTCTACACCTGTGAAACATGGACTGTCTACGGACATCAACATTGAAACCGAAATACAACATTGCCTGAGCTTTGTGAGTGCAGCTTTTTTTCTGAATGAAGCAGAGAGTGTTTGAGGACCGGGACATCCATAGGGAGACCAAGGGGCTTGTTGATAAAGCTATTCCCCTCCCAACCCTGCTATACGCCTGCGAGACATGGACTGTCTACAGACGTCAACATTGAGACGGAAATACAACATTGCCTGAGCTTTGTGAGTGCAGCTTTTTTTCTGAATGAAGCAGAGAGTGTTTGAGGACCGGGACATCCGTAGGCAGACCAAGGTGCTGGTTTATAAAGCCATTCCCCTCCCAACCCTGCTCTACGCCTGCAAAACGTGGACTGTCTACAGACGTCACATGCAACTCCTGGAACAATTCCATTGGCGCTGCCTCTGAAAAATCCTGCAAATCTCTTGGGTAGACAAGTGGGGAAATGTCAGCATGCTGGAAGAAGCAAAGACCACCAGCACTGAAGCGATGCTCCTCCGCCATCAACTCCTCTGGACTGGACCCATGGTCCGGATGCCCAACCACCGTCTCCCAAAGCAGTTGCTCTACTCCGAACTCAGGAACAGAAAACGGAATGTTGGAGGACAGGAAAAGAGATTTAAAGATGGGCTCAAAGCCAACCTTAAAAACTCTGGCATAGACACTGAGAACTGGGAAGCCCTGGCCCTTGAGGGCTCTAACTGGAGTTCAGCTGTGACCAGCAGTGCTGCAGAATTCAAAGAGGTACGAATGGAGGGTGAAAGGGAGAAACGTGCCAAGAGGAAGGCATGTCAAGCAATGCCCTCACTGCAGAAGATGCAGGTCAATAATAATAATAATAATAATAATAATAATAATAATAATAATAATCCTTTATTTATACCCCGCTATCAACTCCCGCAGAACTTGGTGCGGCTTACAAGAGGCAGAGCCCAAATACATCAGAGACAAAAACACAACAACAATACAACAATAAACAACTCATAGCAAAGCAAAACAATAACAAAAATCATGACGCATTTAAAAACCTGTGGTAGGGACAAATGTAATGGTTAAAAAATTTAAAAAATGCTGGGCATGTCTAGGTGAAATAGGATGGATATTTTAGGGATAAGTGGGTGTGCAGACAATTCTAACTCTCTCGTAAAGTGCATTTGGGACAAATTGCTTGGGATACCTTAATCTGGCTCCACAGTCACCTATGGGCCCACCGCCAGTACACTGATCTTAAAAGATTATCCTACTCGGAGAACGAGGGATTGCCTAAGTAAGTAAGCCAAAGAGCCTGCATTGATCATAGACACCTCCTGGTCATGTGGCACTGTTTACCTTCCCACCAAGGCGGTACATATTGATCTACTCACATTTGCATGTTTTTGAACTGCTAGGTTGGCAGGAGCTGGGGCCTTCCCAAGAGGTCACCCAGTGGGTTTGGCTTCCAATTTTTTGCATGAGAACCGTGGCGTGGACAAAAGCATTTCCGATCCCTTCCATGGTGTGCAAACTCCAGGCGTGGTTCCTTTCCTCCCACCAAAGCCTCCCATCAGCTTTTCTATTCCGCCCTTCTCCTCACCCCGCAGGGGACTCAGGGCGGATTACAGTGTACACATGTATGGCAAACATTCAATGCCAATATTAACATACAACATATACAGACATAGTGAGTTAGGCGATCCCTCGTTGGACGAGTAAGATGGTCTTCCATGATGGGTTTCCTTGTAGGTCCGTAGGTGGCTGTGGAGCCCTCTTCTTGACCTGCATCTTCTCCCACAGTGAGGAGGGCATTGGTTTCCAGGTGGAAGGCGGTCCCGGTCGGGGTTGGCTTGGCGCGCCTTCCACCTGGCACGTTTCTCTCTTTCACCCTCCACTCGTGCCTCCTCGAATTCTGCAGCACTGCTGGTCACAGCTGACCTCCAGCTGGAGCGCTCAAGGGCCAGGGCTTCCCAGTTCTCAGTGTCTATGCCAGAGATTTTAAGGTTGGCTTTGAGGCCATCTTTCAATCTCTTTTCCTGTCCACCAACGTTCCGTTTTCCGTGTATACAGACATACACAGAGGCTATTTAACTTTTTCTGGCCGCCAGGGGAGCTGGCGCTTTCATCGTCCATCTGTGACGCTGATGAAGCACTTCCGCATTCCCCGCATGTTTCCCCGCTGGAATGCTTTGCTCTGCTTTGCTTTATGGCCTCATAAATCAGTTAATTTAGCCTCCCCACACTTTTAAGGTGGTACCTTATTTTCCTACTTGACAGATGCAACTGTCTTTCAGGTTGCAAAGGTCGACAACAGGCTACACACAATTGGTTGGAAACCCACTCCAACCCGGGCTGGCTTCGAACTCATGACCTTTTGGTCAGAGTGATCTTAATGCAGCTCTGACACTCAGCCAGCTGCACCACAATCCCAGTCTTCATATGTTGATGCCTTCATATATGCTTTTCTTAGCTGTGTTTTACAGAGGAATGGGACTGAGTTGCACCCGCCTCCAGCCGAAAGGGGAGGACGGGAATACATTATCATAACTTTAAGATCGTCCGGGGAGGCCCTTCTCTCGATCCCGCCTGCATCACAAACAGGGACGAGAGACAGGGCCTTCTCAGTGGTGGCCCCTCGGATATGGAACGCCCTTCCCGAGGACATTAGATCGGCCCCCTTAACATTTTGGAAAAAAGTCAAGACTTGGTTGTTTGAATAAGCATTTGAAAATGTAAGGTAAATGACATAGGAATTGGAACAACCGGATGATGAGATTGGACAAATAGGAGACGTAATTGATGTATGTTTTTTCTGTAAATATTTTTTATTATTTTATCATGGTTTAATACATTTGTTATACATTGTTTTACAGCAGATACATATTAATATACATGGAGGTCTCTTCCAACTCTAGGATTCTAGAAGGCATCTGCTACTCTGCTGCTGAGTACGCATACCAAGAGGGGAACACATATCACCTCGCTAAAACAGTGGATGTGGCTCTTTCTCATGATCTCCAGCTCATGCCATACAACTGACACAAACCACATGGCCATGGGACATTGGGCCAAAAGGAAATGCAGGACACTCAATTGCCCAAAGGCAAACTCCAGGTATTCTTGAGAGACACGGATTATCTGGATCCGGCACAGTCTGGCTTTAGGCCGGGGCATGGTACCGAGACAGCCTTGGTCGCCTTAGTGGATGATCTTCGCCGGGAGCTCGACAGGGGGAGTGTGTCCCTGTTAGTTCTGCTGGACCTCTCAGCGGCCTTCGATACCGTCGACCACGGTATCCTTCTGGGGCGTCTTGCGGAAATGGGTCTCGGAGGTACTGTTTTGCAGTGACTCCGGTCATTTCTGGAGGGTCGTTCCCAGAAGGTGTTATTGGGGGACACCTGTTCATCCCCACAACCATTGTCTTGTGGGGTTCCACAGGGCTCTATATTATCCCCCATGCTGTTTAACATCTACATGAAGCCGCTGGGAGAGATCATCCGGAGTTTCGGGGTGCGGTGTCACCTGTACGCGGATGATGTCCAACTCTGTCACTCCTTCCCACCTGCTACTAAGGAGGCTGTCGAGGTCCTGAACCGGTGCCTGGCCGCTGTGACGGTCTGGATGAGGGCGAACAAACTGAAACTAAATCCAGACAAGACAGAGGTACTCCTGGTCAGGCGAAAGGCCGAACAGGGTATAGGGTTACAACCTGTGTTGGACGGGGTTACACTCCCGCTGAAGATGCAGGTTCGCAGCTTGGGTGTGACCCTGGATTCATCGCTGAGCCTGGAGCTAATACTAATACTTCCTTCCTTGTATTGTCGAAGGCTTTCATGGCTGGAATCACTAGGTTCTTGTAGGTTTTTTCAGGCTGTATGGCCATGGTCTAGAGGCATTCTCTCCTGACGTTTCGCCTGCATCTATGGCAAGCATCCTCAGAGGGAGTGAGGTCTGTTGGAAATAGGACAATGAGTTTATATATCTGTGGAATGGCTGGGGTGGGGCAAAGAGCTCTTCTCTGCTGGAGCTAGGTGTGAATGTTTCAGCTGACCACCTTCATTAGCATTTGAAGGCCTGGCTGAGCCTGGGGGAATCTTTTGTTGAGAGGTGTTAAGATGTGCCTGGTTGTTTCCTCTCTGTTGTTTTGCTGTTGCAATTTTAGAGTTTTTTAATACTGGTAGCCAGATTTTGTTCATTGAACAAAACAACAGCAAAATAACAGAGAGGAAACAAACAAGGACATCTAACCACCTCTCAACAAAAGATTGCTCCAGGCACTGCCAGGAAATCAAATGCTGATCAAGGTGGTCAGTTGAAACATTCACACCTAGCTGCAGCAGAGAAGAGCTCTTTGCCCCACCCCAGCCATTCCACAGATATATAAACCCATTTTCCTACTTCCAACAGACCTCACAAGCTCTGAGGATGCTTGCCATAGATGCAGGCGAAACATCAGGAGAGAATGCCTCTAGAACATGGCCATACAGCCCGGAAAAACCCACAAGAACCCAGTTATTCCGGCCACGAAAGCCTTTGACAATACAGATTCAACCTTCTTCTGTTTTTTGTAAACAGTGGTGATTGTGAGAGTGGTCCAGCATGTAATCACCTCTCAACAAAAGATTGCCCCAGGCACTGCCAGGTGGTCAGTTGAAATATTCCCACCTAGCTTCAGCAGACAAGAGTCCTTTGTCCCATCCTGGTCTTTCCACAGATATATAAACCCAATTTTCCTATTTCCAAGAGACCTCACTAACTTTGAGGAGGTTTGCCATTGATGCAGGCGAAACGTCAGGAGAGAATGCCTCTAGAACATGGCCCTATAGCCCGGAAAAAAGTACAACAACT
Organism: Anolis sagrei; assembly: GCF_037176765.1. Classification (NCBI taxonomy): domain Eukaryota; kingdom Metazoa; phylum Chordata; class Lepidosauria; order Squamata; family Anolidae; genus Anolis; species Anolis sagrei. Next base: position 109,129,014 of record NC_090034.1, read on the forward strand.
CAAGGACATCTAATCACCTCTCAACAAAAGATTCCCCCAGACACTTCCAAGCCATCAAATTGTAATCAAGGTGGTCAGTTGAAACATTCACCCCTAGCTCCAGCAGACAAGAGTCTTTTGTCCCACCCTGGTCATTCCACAGATATATAAACCCATTGTCCTATTTCCAACAGACCTCACAACCTCTGAGGATGCTTGCCATAGATGCAGGCGAAACGTCAGGAGAGAATGCCTCTAGAACATGGCCAAATAGCCCGAAAAAACCCACAAGAACCTACTTATTATTGATTGATTGATTGATTGATTGATTTACTTCCCTTGTATACTGCTCTTCTCAGCCCTCAGGCGACTCAGAGCGGTTAACAACGAATTCAGCAGCACAAAACAGATCATTACTCAATTAAGACAGCAATATCAATTAATTCACATCAAAACATCAATACAACAATACAACAAAATAGCAATCCATCACGTCTCATCAGTAGAATCAGCATCCACTCTCATTGTCCATTAATCCATATTCCAATAGGGATACTAATAGGTTCTTGTAGGTTTTTCCGGGCTATATGGCCATGTTCTGGAGGCAATTTTTCTCCTGACGTTTCGCCTGCATCTATGGCAAGCATCCCCAGAGGTAGTGAGGTCTGTTGGAAGTAGGAAAATGGGTTTATATATCGGTGGAATGACCAGGGTGGGGCAAAGGACTCTTGTCTGCTGGGGCTAGGTGTGAATGTTTCAGCTGACCACCTTCATTAGCATTTGAAGGCCTGGCTGAGCCTGGGAAAATCTTTTGTTGAGAGGTGTTAAGATGTACCTGGTTGTTTCCTCTCTGCTATTTTGCAACATTCACACCTAGCTCCAGCAGAGAAGAGCTCTTTGCCCCACCCCAGCCATTCCACAGATATATAAACCAATTTTCTTACTTCCAACAGACCTCACTACCTCTGAGGATGCTTGCCATAGATGCAGGCGAAACGTCAGGAGAGAGTGCCTCTAGAACATGGCCATACAGCCCGAAAAAACCCACAAGAACCTAGTGATTCCAGCCATGAAAGCCTTCGGCAATACAGGGATACTAATACTTCCTTCCTGCCTGCCTTTGGGCCCGGAGCATCCAAGAGGCTGATGGGAGCGGAGTCTCCTCCCTCTCTCTCCCGCGGGACTACACCTCCCAGCAGCCCTTTCGGGGGGGGGGGCGTCCCAACCCTCACACTTCCTGCCGCGAAGCACGACGGGAGACGTAGTTTCCGCCGCCGGGTCACGAGACTCTTTCCTCCTCCTGCCTCCTGCTGCTAAGGCTGGGCGCGGGGCATGCCGGGAGCAGCAGAGCAGGGCCCGCGGCCTCCCGTCGTGCCCCGCGGCGCCCAGGCCGCAGCCCGAGCTCGCTTGCCTTCCGCCCGGGAGGGCCCTCCGCCCACACCGCCGACATGGAGCAGCGCCGAGGCGGAGCGGGAGGAACAGGGGGAGAAACAGGAGGGGGGCCCGCCCGCGCCCCTGAAGGTAGGTCGGTCTGTCAGTGTGGGAGTCGTTGCCGCGCGGCGCAGTCTGGGAAGTGTAGTCGTGCCGGGCTCGGGGGAACTCATTTCGCTCCCGTCGTGCTTTGCGGCGCCTCGGGAGGGCGGCGCGGCGCCTTCTGGGAAGCGGAGTCCGGCTGCCGGCACTGGGGCGAGAGAGTGGAGGGGACTCCATTTCCCGTGGGGCCTCGCGGCGGTGGCGGCGGCGGTGGTGGTGGTGGTGGCGACGGCCTCTCTCTCTAGATAGGGAGCCAGGCTTCTCCTCCTCCTCCTCCTTCTCCGCGTCCCGGCCTCGCCATGAGCAGCGGCAGCGCGGGCGGCTCCTCCTCGCGGCCTAGAACCAGCTCCTTCGCCGACCCCTCCAACGCGCCCCCCGCCGCCGCCGTCGCCGCCCCCAACACCTCCGCCGCCCCCTCCTCCTCCGCCGCCTCGGCCCCCCCTCCCCCGCTGCCGCCCCCCGCAGGGAGCAAGGCCGCCGGGCCCGGGCCTGGAGGAGGGGGCGGAGGAGGGGGAGGGAGCTTGTCGTCGGGGGGCTCCTTCCCGGGACTCAAGCTCGGAAGTGAGTCTGCGCGGAGAGGGGGAAAGGGGGTCTCCAGGGTCGCACCCCCCTCCCTTCACTGTTCTGTCTCTATTCCTATTATGATGAGGATTATTATGATAGATACCTGGGCCTGGGTCTCTCGCGGTGACGTCACGGGGAGGTCATTGGACTGGGGAAGGGGTCTTGAGAATCCGGGTTCAGGTTAGGGGTTAGGGGGGTGGCCCACTAAGTAAGGGAAAGGGAGGAGGAGGATCTGGTTGCCTGGCAACCGCAGACGGGAGGGGCGTGGCCCAAGTGGGGGCACGGGTGGGTGGGGGCAAAGGTGAGCTGAGCAAGGCATCTCAGGGCAGACCTTGGCCAAGACCCCCCCACACACACCGAGGGGCACCCCAGTGGTCAAGGGAGTGGAGCACACAGGCTCCTCCTGGATGGCCATCTGTTGGGGGTGCTTTGAATGGGGGCTGGGGGTAGGGGTAGGGGTGGGTGGGGGTAAAGGTGAGCAAGGCATCTCAGTGCAGACCTAGGTCAAGACCCCCCCCCCCCCCACACACACACACACACCGAGGGGCACCCCAGTGGTCAAGGGAGTGGAGCACACAGGCTGCTCCTGGATGGCCATCTGTTGGGGGTGCTTTGAATGGGGGGTGGGGGTAGGGGTGGGTGGGGTCAAAGGTCAGCAGGACATCTCAGTGCAGACCTAGGCCAAGACCCCCCCCCCCAGACACCTCAGAGAAGCACCTCAGAGAAGCACCCCCCACACACACACCTCAGAGGGACAGTGGTCAAGGGAGTGGAGCACACAGGCTCCTCCTGGGTGGCCATCTGTTGGGGGTGCTTTGAATGGGGGGGTGGGGGTAGGAGTGGAGGGGGGTAAAGGTGAGCAAGGCATCTCAGGGCAGACCTAGGCCAAGACACCCCCCCCCCCCCCCCACACACACACACACGCACCTCAGAGGGACAGTGTTCACGGGAGTGGGTCACACAGGCTCCTCCTGGATGGCCATCTGTTGGGTGTGCTTTGAATGCAATTTTCAAAGGTGAGGAGGGCATCTCAGGGCAGACCTAGGCCAAGACCCCCCCACACACACCGAGGGACACCCCAGTGGTCAAGGGAGCAGGGCACACGGGCTCCCACTGGATGGCCATCTGTTGGGGGTGCTCTGAATGGGGGGTGGGGGTGGGGGTGGGTGGGGGCAAAGGTGAGCAAGGCATCTTGGTGCAGACCTAGGCCAAGAACCCCCCCCCCCCCCCCCACACACACAGATACCTCAGAGGGAGGTGACGAGGGGGCAGCCCAGGTGGGGGTGGGTGGGGGCAAAGGTGAGCAGGACATCTCAGTGCAGCCCCCCCCCCCCCCCCACACAGACACCTCAGAGAAGCACCCCAGTGGTCAAGGGGGCAGCCTAGGTGGGGGCGGGTTGGGGCAAAGGTGAGCAGCCCTAGGCCAAGACTCCCCCCCCCCCGACACCTCAGAGAAGCACCCCAGTGGTCAAGAGAGCGGGACACACAGGCTCCTCCTGGATGGTCATCTGTTGGAGGTGCTTTGAATGCCATTTTCACACGTGGGGGTAGGGGTGGGTGGGGGCAAAGGTGAGCAGGGCATCTCAGTACAGCCCTAGGCCAAGACCCTTCTCCACCACACACACACCTCAGAGCTCAGAGGGAGGTGCCGAGGGGGCAGCCCAGGTGGGGGTGGGTGGGGGCAAAGGTGAGCAAGGCATCTCAGGGCAGCCCTAGGTCAAGACCCCCCCCCCCACAGACACCTCAGAGAAGCACCCCAGTGGTCAAGGGAGTGGGTCACACGGGCTCCTCCTGGATGACCATCTATTTGGGGTGCTTTGAATGCCATTTTCAAAAGTGAGCAAGGCATCTCAGTGCAGCCCTAGGTCAAGACCCCCCCTCCACACACACACACACACCTCAGAGGGAGGTGCTGAGGGGCACCCCAGTGGTCAAGGGAGTGGGGCACACGGGCTCCCACTGGATGGCCATCTGTTGGGAGTGCTTTGAATGCCATTTTCAAAGGTAAGCAGGGCATCTTGGTGCCCCCCTCCTTGAGTGGGAAGTTCAGTCCTAGGCCGAGCCTCAGAGGGAGATGCCGAGGGTCACTCTCTCCTCCTGAGGGGCAGCAAGGGTGGTGGTCAAGGGGCAAAGCAGGAGGGACGCAAGCCCTCCTCCAGAGACCCCGGTCTAACCCTGGAGAGAACGGGCCAGGCAAGGCAAGGGGGCCGAGGCCAGGCCCCTGACACTCCTCTTCCTTCCTTCCTTCCTTCCTTCCTTCCTTCCTTCCTTCCTTCCTCCTTGCATTATTGATAATGTTGTGTACTTTATTGTTTATGTTTTTAATTGCTTGTATTATTATTATTGCTTGTATTGTTGTGTTTGGGCTCGGCCTCTTGTAAGCCGTACCGAGTCCCTTGGGGAAATGGTGGTAGCGGGGTACAAATAAAGTGTTGTTGTTATTATTATTATTATTGTTGTTGTTGTTGTGTTTGGGCTCGGCCTCATGTAAGCCGTACCGAGTCCCTTGGGGAAATGGTGGTAGCGGGGTACAAATAACGTGTTGTTATTATTGTTGTTGTTGTTGTGTTTGGGCTCGGCCTCATGTAAGCCGCACTGAGTCTCTTGGGGAGATGGTGGTAGCGGGGTACAAACAAAGTGTTATTATATTATTATTATTATTGCAGGGGATAGCGGGAAGGTGACCACGGTGGTGGCCACGCCGGGCCAAGGGCCGGACCGCCCGCAGGAGGTCTCCTACTCGGACATCAAGGTCATCGGCAACGGCTCCTTCGGAGTGGTGTACCAGGCCCGCCTGGCTGACTCGGGGGAGCTGGTGGCCATCAAGAAGGTGCTGCAGGACAAGCGCTTCAAGGTGATGCCCCGCCCGGCCTGCCCTCCCCTCCCCTTCCGTCATCCTCGGGTTGCGCCCCTCACCTTGGTCTCTCTCCTCTGCAGAACCGGGAGCTGCAGATCATGCGGAAGCTGGACCACTGCAACATTGTGCGCCTGCGGTATTTCTTCTACTCCAGTGGGGAAAAGGTGAGCCAGCGGGGTGTGTGTGTGTAGGTGTAAAACAGCCTCCTGGAAGCCCCTCACCTGCCTTGGTGTCCATTAAGTTAAGAGATAACAACTTCCCAAGGCAGCCCTGAGTTTCTGGGCTAAGCGAGGCCTAAATCAATGTATTGTCGAAGGCTTTCATGGCTAGGTTCTTGTGGGGTTTTTTCGGGCTATAGGGCCATGTTCTAGAGGCATTTCTCCTGACGTTTCGCCTGCATCTATGGCAAGCATCCTCAGAGGTAGTGAGGTCTGTTGGAAATAGGAAAATGGGTTTATATATCTGTGGAATGGCTGGGGTGGGGCAAAGAGCTCTCTGCTGAAGCTAGGTGTGAATGTTTCAGCTGACCACCTTCATTAGCATTTGAAGGCTTGGCTGAGCCTGGGAAAATGTTCTGTTGAGAGGTGTTAAGATGTGCCTGGTTGTTTCCTCTCTGCTGTTTTGCTGTTGTAATTTTAGAGATTTTTAATACTGGTAGCCAGATTTTGTTCATTTTCATGGTCTCTTCCTTTCTGTTGAAATTGTCCACATGCTTGTGGATTTCAGTGGCTTCTCTGTGTAGTCTGACATGGTGGTTGTTGGAGTGGTCCAGCATTTCTGTGTTCTCAAATAATATGCTGTGTCCAGAACATTTTCCCAGGCTCAGCCAAGCCTTCAAATGCTAATGGTGGTCAGCTGAAACATTCACACCTAGCTTCAGCAGAGAGCTCCTTGCCCCACCCCAGCCATTCCACAGATATATAAACCCATTTTTCCTACTTCCAACAGACCTCACTACTTCTGAGGATGCTTGCCATCGATGCAGGCGAAACGTCAGGAGAGAATGCCTCTAGAACATGGCTCTATAGCCCGAAAAAAACCTACAAGAACCTAGAGGCCTAAATCCTTGTCATCCTTGGGTCCTGATGGAACCTTGCAGCGGCGTTGCTGGTTCTTGCCCCCCTCACCCCCAGAAAATCCGATTGGGAACAGCTTCTGGTGAACACGCACTCCTTTGTTGACAGGCATCCCATTAGAACTCTCAGGCATCCTTTCCTTGTCCTGTGTAGTCTGTCTGTCCAGAAAATACTGTGCCAGGCCTTTGGGAATGGGCACCGGCCTAGCCAGGCAACTCTGTTTTGCAGATGATGGATAATAATAATAATAATAATAATGATATAAATAATAATAATAATAATAATAAATAAAATAATAAATGATGATGGATCCATGGATCTGGTGCCCATGGTTTTGCATACCCATGCTTCAAAAAATACATCCTACCCAAAGCCACAGACCACAGAATGGTGGGAGTTGGAGTCGAAAACACCTGGCTTTGGGTAGCCACAGGGCGGTGGTCTGTCCTGAGCAGGGGCTTCCCTTAGCTGGCCTCCACTCTGGTGTTCCTGCCACAGCCTGTTTTGAGGGCATTCTTAGTCCTCAGCTGTGGGTCACGTTCTTCTCTCTGGAGCTGAGTCCACTGTCACACGGTGTGGTTGCAGTCGAATGTCTTCCTTCCAGAATATTCCATCCTTGGGGCTGACAGCACAACCCTGGGTCTTTCTGTGGTCAGAACTTCCACAGCAAACAAATGTCTCCTGTTGAAAAGGAAGGCTGCATATTTGCGTCTTGAAAGTGTATTTTTTTGTCTTGATCTTGAAATGGAAGCTGCACTCCTCACTTACCCATGTACGCTCTTCCGTGTTCCTGCTGTTGCTGTTTGGGTCCGATGGGAGTTGTTCTGTAGGTCCCATTGTAATCCCCCTTTTCCCCACATTCTGTTGCAGAAGGACGAGGTTTACCTCAATTTAGTCCTGGACTTTGTGCCAGAGACCGTCTACCGTGTGGCCCGGCACTTCACCAAAGCCAAGCAGACCATCCCTGTCATCTACGTGAAGGTACCTGTCCCTTCGTCGTCCGTTGTGAATCTTTCTGCTTGAGGGATTTCTCCGGTTCCTTCTTGGCTGCCTTTCCAGGAGGGATTTATTTTATTTTATTTATTTATCGTGTCAGGAGCAACCAGACATTTGTATTACATTTTTAACAAAACAAACAAACAGACAAAACACAAAGTTTGCAAGCTTGGTAGTTGATTAAATGTCCGTTGACCAGTATCTGGCCACTTGGAGTGCTTCTGGTGTTGCCGCAAGAAGGTCCTCCCTTGTGCATGTGGCAGGGCTCAGGGTGCATTGCGGCAGGTGGTCAGTGGTTGCTCTTCTCCACACTCGCATGTTGAGGATTCCACTTTGTGGCCCCATTTCATGAGGTTGGCTCTGCATCTCGTGATGCCAGAGCGCAGTCTGTTCAGCGCCTTCCAAGTCTCCCAATCTTCTGTGTGCCCAGGGGGGAGTCTCTCCTTTGGTATCAGCCATTGGTTGAGGCTCCGGTTTTGAGCCTGCCACTTTTGGACTCTTGCTTGCTGGGGTGTTCCAGTGAGTGTCTCTGTAGATCTTAGAAAACCCAGGTAATAATCCTCAGAGCTCGGGATGCTTGTCTGTTCTTGAGGTGAAAGGTATATGTCTGTGTTTAAGATGGGTTAGGGATCAGCTGGTTTTCCCTGTAATAGGCAGTAAGAGCACCATCTCAAAGCTCCTTGCTTGAACAGTAATGGCATGATCATCAGCATAGCAGGGCTCAGGTTGCATTGCAGCAGGTGGTCAGTGGTTTGCTCTTCTCCACACTCGCATGTCGTGGATTCCACTTTGTGGCCCCATTTCTTAAGATTGGCTCTGCATCTCGTGGTGCCAGAGCGCAGTCTGTTCACCGCCTTCCAAGTCACCCTGTTTTCTGTGTGCCCAGGAGGGAGTCTCTCCTTTGATATCAGGTTCTGGGTTTGAGCCTGCCACTTTTGGACTCTCGCTTGCTGAGGTGTTCCAGCGAGTGTCTCTGTAGATCTTAGAAAACTATTTCTAGATTTAAGTCGTTGACGTGCTGGCTGATACCCAAACAAGGGATGGGCTGGAGATGTCTCTGCCTTGGTCCTTTCACTATTGGCTGCCACTTCCCAGCGGATGTCAGGTGGTGCAATACCAGCTAAGCAGTGTCATTTCTCCAGGGCGCAGACACCCTGTCATAATGCGGCATGTCTCATTAATAGCCACATCCACTGTTTTAGCGTGGTGAGATGTGTTCCACACTGGGCATGCATACTCAGCAGCAGAGTAGCACAGCGCAAGGGCAGATGTCTTCACTGTGTCTGGTTGTGATCCCCAGGTTGTGCCAATCAGCTTTTGTATGATATTGTTTCTAGCACCCACTTTTTGCTTGATGTTCAGGCAGTGCTTCTTGTAGGTCAGGACACGGTCCAGAGTGATTCCCAGGTATTTGGGTGCGCTGCAATGCTCCCGTGGGAGCATGCATAGAGTGACTCCCAGGGATTTGGGTTCAGCACTTCCAAGTCACTCAGTTTTCTGTTCCAGGAGAGAGAAAAGTTGGGAATCACTGGCAGGTTGCAATTCTAACAGTTTGCAATGCCTCTTTGGATTTGATCATTTCATTGAGTGCCTACCTTGACCAGACTTCCCATTTTACTCAAACGTAAATGCTCACAGCTTTAATCTGAGGTTGTAACAATATTCTACTCCATGGCTTTGCATTGATGTGCCCTTGGGGGGCTTGGAGTGTTGTTTTGTGATGTGTGCTTCCCTAGCATTTAATGACAATGTTCTTCTATTCTATCGAAATGCTTGCAGCAGCTAATGTACGGCTACTACTAAAAGAAGGGCCACGCAGTCCAGAGAATAACAATATTCCCAATACGTACAGTAAAAAGAGCCTTTCAAATATATAGCCACCTGATGACGCCCAGGTGTGGACAGGAGCCACCACGTGAACGCCCGTCTCCCTCTCATTCCTCAGGTGTACATGTACCAGCTTTTCCGCAGCCTCGCTTACATCCATTCTCAAGGTGTCTGTCACCGGGACATCAAGCCCCAGAACCTCCTGGTGGACCCCGACACGGCCGTACTGAAGCTTTGTGACTTCGGCAGGTGAGGGGGAGCACAAGGGGGGGGGGGCACTTTGTGAATTGAAGGCTTTGTGGAGCAGGGAGTTAGGGGTTTTGGCATCCATATGTCCATCCGGGTTGCAGTCCTGCTTGTCCGCTCCCCTGCTGCCTGGACAGTGGAGCTTCTGCCATGGCCCAGGCACCGGGTGCTCTTCTGTTCTGGACCTGCACAGCCCAGCAACAAGGCGGTCAGTGATTGACCAGGGTGTTTAGCTCAGGAAAAGAAGGCAGAGGGGTCTTGCGGGGCCTTGGACCCTGGTCCTTCTGGGTTGAGTGATGGAGAGCCCTCTTATTTATTTATTTATGACATTTCTGTGCCGCCCTTCTCACCCTGAAGGGGACTCAGAGCGGTTTACGAGATATGTATACATAAAGGTAAAGGTAGTCCCCTGACATTAAGTCCAGTCATGTCTGACTCTGGGGGTGGCGCTCATCTCCAAGGTCATGTGGCCAGCATGACCGCATGGAGCGCCGTTACCCTCCCGCCGGAGCGGTACCTATTGATCTACTCACATTTGCATGTTTTCGAACTGCTAGGTTGGCAGAAGCTAGGGCTGACAGCGGAAGCTCACGCCAGTCCCTGGAATTGAACCTGCAACCTTTCGATCAACAAGTGCTTTAACCCACTGCGCCACCGGGGGGCCCCTATATATACATACAATATATTATATTATTGACATAAATAAACAAATAATACTATAATATATGTATACATGCAATATATTATATTATTGACATAGTATTATTTGTTTATTTATTTATTTATTTAGAGCTTTTCTCTTCCGCCCTTCTCCTCACCCCGCAGGGGACTCGGGGCGGATCACAGTGTACACATATATGGCAAACATTCAATGCCAATTTTTGACATACAAACATATACAGACATACACAGAGGCTATTTAACTTTTTTCTGGCCGCCAGGGGAGCTGTCGCTTTCATCGTCCATCTGCGACACTGATGAAGCACTTCTGCATTCCCCGCATGCTTCCCCGCTGGGAAGTCTTCTTTACGGCCTCATAAATCAGTTAATTTAGCCGCCCCACACTTTAAGGTGGTACCTTATTTTCCTACTTGACAGATGCAACTGTCTTTTGGGTTGCAAAGGTCGACAACAGGCTACACACAATTGGTTGGAAACCCATTCCAACCCAGGCTGGCTTCGAACTCATGACCTTTTGGTCAGCGTAACCTTAATGCAGCTGACACTCAGCCAGCTGCGCCACTATCCCGGTGCAGTATCAGTATTATATATTACTATATTGTACTATACCATTGTATTGTAATATTATAAGTAATATTACATGCAATATAAAATCTATATTCTTCTGTTTTTCTCCCTCTCAGCGCAAAGCAGCTGGTGCGGGGAGAGCCCAACGTCTCCTACATCTGCTCTCGCTACTACCGGGCCCCGGAGCTCATCTTCGGAGCCACCGATTACACCTCCAACATCGGTGAGACCACGGCCACCCCCTCCCTTCAGCCCTTTGCATGCACTCACACTCAACCACAAGGAGCTGCCCCTCCTCTCCCCATGGAGTTTGACCTGTGGTCTTGGCCTGCTGCCCCCCTCCCCCCCAAGAGATTCAACTGGTGCTGAAGGCCCCCCTTTCTTCTTCTTCTTCTTCTTTGTCCACCCTTGCCTTGGCTAGATATCTGGTCGGCCGGCTGTGTCCTGGCGGAACTGCTCCTGGGCCAGCCCATATTTCCCGGCGACAGCGGTGTGGACCAGCTGGTGGAGATCATCAAGGTAATTGCAAGTGGGCTTCCTGGTTCACACTCCCGGTCTTTACATTGTGCCTGGTCATAGTCCATGGGGAGTGGGGCTGGGCCTGTCCCACCTCCCTTCGTGCCCCATGGAGAAAGCGGACTATTATTTATTTATTTATTTTACATTATTTATATCCCGCCTATATCAGCCCATAGGCGACTCAGGGCGGTCTACATATCGGCACAATTCGATGCCATCAATATATACATTCTAAAGCAAAAGCAAGTGCATTTAGAGAAAAAAGACAGTGCAATAATAATTTAAAAAGAGCTATATCCTCTCATTCCAATCCTCATCCGTTTCATCGTCTTGGCCGTTCCTGGGTCATTCTCCATCCCAAGCTTGACTATAGAGATGAAGGGGCCTTATGTGTCCATGGAGTCCATGGAGGGAACATACCATGTATACATACGTGAGAGGAAGTCCTAGGGAGGAAGCCACAGTGGTCCACGCTCTTGTTACATCCCGAATAGACTACTGCAACACACTCTACGTGGGGTTGCCCTTGAAGACTGTTTGGAAACTTCAATTAGTCCAGCGGGAGGCAGCCAGATTACTCACCGGAGCGACATACAGGGAGCATGCCACCCCCCTGTTGTGTCAGCTCCGCTGGCTGCCGATCCAGTTCCGAGCACAATTCACAGTGCTGCTTTTGACCTACAAAACCCTATACGGCTCCGGCCCAACATATCTGACTGAACGCATCTCCCTCTATGTCCTGCCTCGAAGTTTGAGCTCTTCTAGGGAGGCCCTGGTCTCGGCCCCGCCTCTATCACAAGTGAAATTGGTGGGGACAAGGAGCAGGGCCTTCTCAGTGGTGGCCCCTCGCCTGTGGAATTCACATCCTGGGGAAATGAGGTCATCGACATCCCTCCTCTTGTTTAGAAGGAAACTAAAAACATGGATATGGGACCGGGCCTTTGGGTAATCTGGCAGACAGACAAAGGACAATTGACGACTAGAATTGGATAGGATTATGACAATGCAGAATGAATTTACGGATTCTGAGCTTGGCGAACGTTGATCATTAGATTGGTTTTTATTAGTTGTGTTGTATCACTGGATTGTTTTAATGGTTGCTGATATATATTTTATCTTACTATTGTAAGCCGCCCAGAGTCCCCCCTCGGGGGTTGAGAAGGGCGGGGTAGAAATGCGCGGAATAAATAATAAATAAATAAATGCTGGCAGGAGGAGAGGCTGGGCATTCGGTTTGCCTTTGGGAATGCCCAAGACGCTCCTGAGCAAGTGCATTGATCCCCGAGAAGTTTGAATTTTGTCCCCCCCCCCCCCCAATATTCCAATGAACTTTTCTAAGAGGAGGGGTGCCAGAGTAGGGGTGAGTGTATTGGCTGAAGCCAGAGTTGTGCTGCCTGCCGAGTGCCACTTCCCTCCCTTTCCTTCCCTGCTGCAGGTGCTGGGCACGCCGACGCGAGAACAGATCCGAGAGATGAACCCCAACTACACAGAGTTCAAGTTCCCCCAGATCAAAGCACACCCCTGGATCAAGGTACCACGAAGGAGGGAGACATGCCAGTGGGTCGGGACTAGGAAAGGCCATCGTCCGGTGGCTGACCCCCTCCCCTCCCTTCCTTGCCGCAGGTGTTCAAGCCCCGCACGCCGCTGGAGGCCATTTCGTTGTGCAGCCGGCTGCTGGAGTACACGCCAGCCACGCGCCTCTCCCCGCTCGAGGCGTGCGCCAACAGCTTCTTCGACGAGCTGCGAGAGCCCAACGCCCGGCTACCCAATGGCCGCGAGCTGCCCCCACTCTTCAACTTCAGCCCTGTGGGTGAGTGGGCAGCATTGGGACCCACGGGGTCAAGCAGAAGGGGCCACAGTGGTTGTCCTAAGGGAGCTGGAGGGGGGCTGGCTGTCCATTTAAAGCCCTGGGAGGGGGGAGAGGGCATTTGGTCAACTCCAGGGTCATCCAGGGGCCGCAGGGCACCGAGAGTCCAGTGATCCCCAAAGGAGGAAGGCCGCAGATATGTGTCCTTCTCTCAAGGTGTCTGAAACATCTCTGTGTGTGGACCACTGGAGCCACAGGATCTATCACAGGATTGTGGTGCAGCTGTCTGAGTGTCAGCTGCATTAAGATCACTCTGACCAAAAGGTCATGAGTTTGAAGCCAGCCCAGGTCGGAGTGGGTTTCCAACCAATTGTGTGTAGCCTGTTAAATAGCCTCTGTGTATGTCTGTATATGTTTGTATGTCAAAAATTGGCATTGAATGTTTGCCATATATGTGTACACTGTAATCTGCCCTGACTCCCCTGCTATGGGGTGAGGAGAAGGGCGGAATATAAAAGCTTATTTATTTATCAAGTCATCCACAACCAGAACATTGTATTACATTTCTAACAGAACAAAACAAACAAACAGATAAAAAAACAAAACAAAAAAACCAACACAAATTTTGCAAATTTGGTATTTGGTTAAATGTCCTTTGACCAGTCTCTGGCCCCTTGGAGTGGCTCTGGTGTTGCTGCAAGAAGGTCCTCCCTTGTGCATCATGTGGCAGGGCTCAGGGTGCATTGCAGCAGGTGGTCAGTGGTTGGCTCTTCTCCGCACTCGCATGTCGAGGACTCCACTTTGTGGCCCCATTTCTTGAGGTTGGCTCTGCATCTCGTGGTGCCAGAGCACAGTCTGTTCAGCACCTTCCCAGTCGCCCAGTCCTCTGTGTGCCCAGGGGGGAGTCTCTCATCTGGCATCACCCACGGATTGAGGTGCTGGGTTTGAGCCTGCCACTTTTGGACTCTAGCTTGCTGAGGTGTTCCAGCGAGTGTCTCTGTAGATCTAAGAAAGCTATTTCTAGATTTAAGTCGTTGACGTGCTGGCTGATACCCAAACAGGGGATGAGCTGGAGATGTCTCTGCCTTGGTCCTTTCACTATTGGCTGCTACTTCCTGGCGGATGTCAGGTGGTGCAATCCCGGCTAAGCAGTGTCATTTCTCCAGTGGTGTAGGGCGCAGACAGTCTGTGATAATGCAGCATGTCCCATTAGGAGGCACATCCACTGTTTTAGCGTGGTGAGATGTGTTCCACACTGGGCATGCATATTCAGCAGCAGAGTAGCAGAGCGCAAGGGCAGATGTCTTCACAGTATCTGGTTGTGATCCCAGGTTGTGCCAGTCAGCTTTCGTATGATATTGTTTCTAGTGCCCATTTTTTGCTTGACGTTCAGGCAGTGCTTCTTGGAGGTCAGAGAACAGTCCAAAGTGACTCCCAGGGATTTGGGTGCACTGCAATGCTCCCGTGGGATTCCTTCCTTCCCAGGTAATCATTCTCAGAGCTCGGGATGCTTGTCTGTTCTTGAGATGAAAGGCACATGTCTGTGTTTTAGATGGATTAGGGATCAGTTGGTTTTCCCTGTAATAGGCAGTAAGGGCACCTAGAGCTTCGGAGAGCTTCTCTTCTACCCTCTCAAAGCTCCCTGCTTGGGCGGTGATGGCACGATCATCAGCATAGATGAAGCTCTCTGTCCCTTCTGGCAGTGGCTGGTCATTTGTGTAGATGTTGAACATGGATGGAGCAAGCACGCTCCCCTGAGGCAGGCCGCTCTTCTGTGTCCGCCATCTGCTTCTCTGGCCCTGGAACTCAACAAAGAAGCTCCTGTTTTGTAGCAGGTTTCCTATGAGGCGGGTGAGGTGGTCGTCCTTTGTGATATTATACATTTTCCTCAGGAGGAGGCAGCAGTGGTTCACAGTCTCATAGGCTGCTGACAGGTCTATGAAGACAGCTCCTGTGATCTGCTGCCTTTCAAAGCCATCTTCTATGTGCTGAGTGAGGTTCAGCACTTGCGATGTGCAGCTTTTGCCTTTCCTGAAGCCAGCTTGCTGTGGAATCAGACAGGGGTCTATATTTTCCATAATTCTATGCAAAATAAGTCTCTCCAGAACTTTCTAGAGGTGGCACAGCAGGGAGATTGGTCTGTAGCTTTTTGGGTCATTACGGTCTTTGCCTGGCTTCAAGATGGCGATGACTCTTGCTTTCCTCCAGATTTTGGGGATCTGACAGGATGCAGTGCAGTTGTTCATCAGCTCCAGCAGCCGCGCCTTGCTTTGGGACCAAAGTTCTTGATTTGTTCCATATAAAAGCTGTAAATAAATAAATAAATATCTCTACCTCTGTGTTCCCCCTGCAGAGCTGTCCATTCAGCCGGGCCTGAATTCCAACCTCATTCCGCCACACATCCGGTCTCAGACCACTTCGGTGGGAACAGCAACGAGTTCGACAACCGCACACAGTGAGTGCCTGGACTTTGTGTTTTGGGGGCAAGAGTTGCATAACACTATGTCACAAAATCTGGGGAAAAAAAATCTGTCCCTGGTTTGAAAGTGTTATTTCCTGTTTCATTGTGCAGCACTTACTTTGGAAATGTTTTTTAGACTCCAGAAACTTCTTTGTTTTGTTGTGGTTGCCACAAACTAGGTTGTGGGATATTCATTGAAAAACTATAACAAATAATGTCCCTCCCGTAAAAACCCAAGTCTTTTGCAGTTTAATAAACTTTCCCCTTGTGAGAGTACCAATTAGAGAATGGCATTGACAACCCAGGGACATAAACCATAGTGTTACATAGTGTAATATGACTCCGGCCCAGTTTACCTGTCCGAACAGATTCTCCCCTATGAACCATCAAGGTTATTAAGATCTTCTGGAGGGGCCCTGCTCTCGGTCCCACCACCCTCGCAATCGCGTCTGGTGGGGACGAGGGACAGTGCCTTCTCGGTGGTGGCCCCTTGGCTCTGGAACTCTCTCCCATTGGAGATTAGAACTGCCCCTTCTCTCCTGACTTTTAGAAAGCTGGTGAAAACTTGGAATTTAGCATTCGATGAGTAAGTCAATAACTCTTGGCCACACGGACAGATGGTGATGAATTGTGATTTCATTCTGATGACTTGGTCTTATGTAATTATTTTATGTATTAGTGCATTATGTGATGTGATATTTTACACTATTGTTTATGAATCTTTTGTTGTGAACCGGCCTGAGTCCCTCTCCGGAGCTTGAGAAGACCAGTATGTGTGTGTGTGTGTATCTTTTGTTGTGAACCGGCCTGAGTCCCTCTCCAGAGGTTGAGAAGACCAGTGTGTGTATGTGTGTGTGTGTATATATCTTTTGTTGTGAACCGGCCTGAGTCCCTCTCCAGAGGTTGAGAAGACCAGTGTGTGTGTGTGTGTGTGTGTGTGTATATATCTTTTGTTGTGAACCGGCCTGAGTCCCTCTCCAGGGGTTGAGAAGACCAGTGTGTGTGTGTGTGTGTGTGTGTGTGTGTGTATCTTTTGTTGTGAACCGGCCTGAGTCCCTCTCCAGAGGTTGAGAAGACCAGTGTGTGTGTGTGTGTGTATATATATCTTTTGTTGTGAACCGGCCTGAGTCCCTCTCCGGAGGTTGAGAAGACCAGTGTGTGTGTGTGTGTGTATATATTTGTCTATCTATCTATTTATCTATCTATCTCCGGCCTGAGTCCCTCTCCGGAGGTTGAGAAGACCAGTGTGTATGTGTGTGTGTATATATATTTGTTTATTTATATATTTATATTTATTTATTTGTATATTTGTTTATATATATATATCTCCGGCCTGAGTCCCTCTCCGGAGGTTGAGAAGATCAGTATGTGTGTGTGTGTGTGTATATATATATATATCTATCTTTTGTTGTGAACCGGCCTGAGTCTCTCCGGAGGTTGAGAAGACCAGTGTATATATAATATAATATAATATAATATAATATAATATAATATAATATAATATAATATAATAAATATAAATATACTGGTTTTCTCAACCTCCAGAGAGGGACTCAGGCCAGTTCACAACAAAAGATACACACACACACACACACACACACACACACACACACACACAGGTCTTCTGAACCTCCGGAGACTCAGAGGCCGGTTATTTTTATTTATTTTTATATATATATATATATATATATATATATATATATATATATATATATAAATAAAAAAGCAAATATTTAGATAGGAAGGAAGGAAGGAAGGAGGGGAGGTGGTCAAGGCTCACTTTCCCCTTTTGCTGCAGGCGAGGGGAGACTCGGACCGGACCGGAGCCAGGGCACGCCGGGGGACGGCAGTGGCACGGGACCCATCGCCAACACGTCCTGAGGAGCTGCCTCTGGGCCGGGGGGCAGGTCCCCTCCACCACCCCCTGCCCCCCCACCGGCCACTCACACGGACTTCTCTGAACTGTGAACAACGGAGGAGGAGGAGGAGGAAGAGGAGGAGGGGGATTCATGGCCGGGGACCAAGCGGCACCCCACCCCCCTCCTGTTGGTCAAGGGGGCAGTCGGTCAGGGGTGGGGCGCCGGACAGGAGGGGGCAGTCACCTCTTCCCGACACCATTGGAGGTTCCCTCGCGACCCCTCCTTTGCACAGGGAGGCAGCAGAAAAAAAGCAGTGAACGGTCATCCTGTGGCTTCAGGGCTCCTTTCTTGGTCATCAGTCCAGGCTGGTGCCTCCGCAAGTGGGGGGGGGGGGCACACCATCGCCCTGCGGTTTCTGCTGACCCTCTCCCCAACTCCCTCTCCTCCCCACCCCTCTCAAAAAAAAGGGGGGGGGTCCCAGCTTGTTTTTTAAGTCCCTCTTGTTTTTAACACCCCCCCCCCCCCCCGGAGAAAACAAAATGATAACATGGTTTTAGTTCCAGCTTCGTGTCCAGTTCCTGCACTAGGTCTCTCCCACCTGTGCCCCCCCCAGCCCCCAAAAGACCTGCTGGGCCTGTTTGCCTCTGAAACACGGATGCTGTTATTTTTAAGCAGGTTAGGTTCCCCTTCTCCCCCCCCCCCTTTAAAAAAAAGAAGCTCCCAGTTGAAACAGGTGTGTCCCCTTCAAGGGGGGAGCTGGGCCCGCCCCTCCTGCCCCCTCCCCCTCCCCTCGGACCTGCCTCCACCCACCGCAGCCTCTTACTGGGAACAAGCTCCCCTCTTCTCTGCTGAGGCGGGGGCCCACGATTCCTCTCCCCCCCTGGTATCACAGGTTTGGCCCTTTCTTCCCCAGTGGGAGGGGGCTCCCAAAGGGAGGGTGGAAGAAGGAGGAGGCAAGAAGATTCCAGGCCCCCCCTCCTCCCCCCATCTGTAAATACCTTTTTTCTTCCCCTTCCTCCTCCTCCCCCCTCCCCACCAAACGGCCTCCTCCCGTTTCTCCCTGTAAATAGATGATGATTTCTTTTCTTAATGCAACGATGGCCCCAAGACCCCCGCCCCTCCCACCCCCACCTTCAAATTGCTCTAGGTTTGAGGGGTGCCCTGAAGAACCAGGGAGCAGCCTGTGGATAAATGCCCTCACGATGCCCCCTCCCAAAATCACCCCCCCCCCAAACATTGTGTGTTAGTTTCTTTCTTAGGTTTTTTGGCTGTGTACAGACATCCGGTTCAATAAATTATTGGCATGAACGGAGAGAATCGCGTGGGGTGCCTTATTCCGATCGTGTGGACGAGGAGTGGGTAGAGAAGCCCTGGCGGGGAGGAAGCCCTCCTGCCCTCAGAGGGTGGTGGGTGGGAAAGGTGGGGTCCCCATCTGCAATCAAGGGGGCCGGCTGGAAAAGGAGGAATGGGAGCGGCTTGGACCCCACGGTGCTGGCTAATCGGCGGTCAGATTACTCACCGGAGTGTCATACAGGGAGCATCCCACCCCGTTATGCCGATCCAGTTCCGAGCACAATTCAAAGTGCTGGTTTTGACCTACAAAACCCTATACGGCTCCGGCCCAACATATCTGACCGAACGCATCTCCCTCTATGTCCTGCCTCAGAGTTTGAGATCTTCTGGGGAGGCCCTGCTCTCAACCCCACCTCTATCACAAGTGAGATTGGTGGGGACGAGGAGCAGGGCTTTCTCAGTGGTGGCCCCTCTCCTGTGGAATTCACTCCCCGGGGAAATTAGGTCATC
This sequence comes from Anolis sagrei, assembly GCF_037176765.1. Taxonomy (NCBI): domain Eukaryota; kingdom Metazoa; phylum Chordata; class Lepidosauria; order Squamata; family Anolidae; genus Anolis; species Anolis sagrei. Next base: position 109,147,789 of record NC_090034.1, read on the forward strand.
GACATCCCTCCTCTCTTTCAGAAGGAAACTAAAAACATGGATATGGGACCAGGCTTTTGGGTAATCTGGAAGATAGACAAAGGGTCTGGAGAACAAGCCCCATGAGGAGCGGCTTAAGGAGCTGGGCATGTTTAGCCTGAAGAAGAGAAGGCTGAGAGGAGACATGATAGCCATGTATAAATATGTGAGAGGAAGCCACAGGGAGGAGGAGGGAGCAAGCTTCCTTTCTGCTTCCCTGGAGACTAGGACGCAATGGAGCCATGGCTTCAAACTACAAGAGAGGAGATTCCATCTGAACATGAGGAAGAACTTCCTGACTGTGAGAGCTGTTCAGCAGTGGAACTCTCTGCCCCGGAGGGAGTGTGGTGGAGGCTCCTTCTTTGGAAGCTTTTAAACAGAGGCTGGATGGCCATCTGTCAGGGGTGCTTTGAATGCAACATTCCTGCTTCTTGGCAGAATGGGGTTGGACTGGATGATGGCCCAGGAGGTCTCTTCCAACTCTTGGATTCTATGATTCTATAACTTCCTGACTGCGAGAGCCGTTCAGCAGTGGAACTCCCTGCCCCGGAGGGAGTGTGGTGGAGGCTCCCTCTTTGGAAGCTTTTAAGCAGAGGCTGGATGGCCATCTGTCAGGGGTGATTTGAATGCGATATTCCTGCTTCTTGGCAGAATGGGGTTGGACTGGATGATGGCCCAGGAGGTCTCTTCCCACTCTTTGATTCTATGATAGGACAATGACGACTAGAATTGGATAGGATTTGACAATGCGGAATGAACTTACGGATTCTGAGCTTGGCGAACGTTGATCATTAGATTGTTTTTTATTAATTGTGATGTATAACTGGATTGTTTAATTGTTTTATAATGGTTGTGATGTACGTTTTATCTGTTGTGCTGGCATCGAATTGTGCCTTTTGTAAGCCGCCCTGAGTCCCCCCTCGGGGGTTGAGAAGGGCGGGGTAGAAATGCGCAAAATAAAATAATAAATATATTGTCGAAGGCTTTCATGGCTGGAATCACTACGTTCTTGTGGGTTTTTTCGGGCTATAGAGCCATGTTCTAGAGGCATTTCTCCTGACGTTTCGCCTGCATCTATGGCAAGCTTCCACCTCAAACCTCTGAGGAAGCTTGCCATAGATGCAGGCGAAACGTCAGGAGAAATGCCTCTAGAACATGGCTCTATAGCCCGAAAAAACCCACAAGAACCTAAAATAATAAATAGTCGGGCACCCCCTTTCCCCTCACAGCCGCAGCCGAGTAAGCCACGTTTCGGAGGGGAATGAAGACCGAGGAAAGAAACTCCTGACCCAGGGACATGAGCCTGGTTGCATAACCCTGGATTGAGCCCCATGCCATTATGTAAACATGGTCTCCAATTTGCTCTGCCAAGTCCTTTGGCCACCTTTTGCCTCCTCGGCACAACTACAGCTGGCCGGAAAAGAGTTTGGGTCCTTTCTCCTTCCAGCTCACTTTCAAGGGCTTATCAGCTGGAGATTGCTGGGCAGACAAACATTTCTGCCCACCTGTGCCAGCCTGTGCCTGTGCCAGCCTTACCCTGAAGGACCTGCTTCTCTTATCCCCCTTCCCGCCCCCCAAGGTTCAGCAAGCAAGCACTGGGATTGTGGCGTAGCTGGATGAGTGTCACCTGCATTAAGATCACTCTGACCAAAAAGGTCATGAGTTCGAAGCCAGCCCAGGTTGGAGTGGGTTTCCAACCAATTGTGTGTAGCCTGTTGTCGACCTTTGCAACCTGAAAGACAGTTGCATCTGTCAAGTAGGAGAATTAGGTACCACCTTAAAAAGTGAGGGGAGGCTAAATTAACTGATTTATGAGGCCGTAAAGAAGGCTCCAGCAAAAGCATTCCAGCGGGGAAGCATGCGGGGATTGCGGAAGTACTTCATCAGCCTGGGTTGGAGTGGGTTTCCAACCAATTGTGTGTAGCCTGTTGTCGACCTTTGCAACCTGAAAGACAGTTGCATCTGTCAAGTAGGAAAACTAGGTACCACCTTAAAAAGTGTGGGGAGGCTAAATTAACTGATTTATGAGGCCATAAAGAAGACTCCAGCACTCCAGCGGGGAAGCATGCGGGGAATGCGGAAGTGTTTCATCAACCCGGTTGGAGTGGGTTTCCAACCAATTGTGTGTAGCCTGTTGCCGACCTTTGCAACCCAAAAGACAGTTGCATCTGTCAAGTAGGAGAATTAGGTACCACCTTAAAGTGTGGGGAGGCTAAATTAACTGATTTATGAGGCCATAAAGAAGACTCCAGCAGGGAAGCATGCGGGGAATGCGGAAGTGCTTCATCAGTGTCGCAGATGGACGATGAAAGCAACGGCCAGAAAAAGTTAAATAGCGTCTGTGTATGTCTGTATATGTTTGTATGTCAAAAATTGGCACTGAATGTTTGCCATATATGTGTACACTGTAATTCCCCTGAGTCCCCTGCGGGGTGAGGAGAAGGGCAGAATAGAAAAGCTGCAAATAAATAAATAAAGCCCCACCCTGGTCATTCCACAGATATATAAACCCATTTTCCTAATTCCAACAGACCTCACAACCTCTGAGGATGCTTGCCATAGATGCAGGCGAAACGTCAGGAGAGAATGCCTCCAGAACATGGCCATATAGCCCGAAAAAACCTACAACAACCCACTAATTAAGGTGGTCAGTTGAAACATTCACACCTAGCTCCAGCGGACAAGAGTACTTTGTCTCACCCTGGTCATTCCACAGATATATAAACCCATTGTCCTAATTCCAACAGACCTCACTCCCTCTGAGGATGCTTGCCAGAGATGCAGGCGAAACGTCAGGAGAAAATGCCTCTAGAACATGGCCATATAGCCCGAAAAAACCCACAAGAACCTAATAAATAAAGCCTTTCCCCCTGCTTTGCTCATCCACTCAGCCCTAGGAACCTTGAGCTCTCTTGGCTGCGACGTTACTTCAATGATAACTCCGCCATTCCCTTCTCTGGTTGTAATGGACCCCCCCTTCCAGAGGCGGGGGTGTCCCCAGTGGCATCACAACTCAAATGGGAAAAGGCCTGGCCTGGCTTGTTGTTGCTCTGCAAAGAAGAGGAGACACGGAGATCAGGTTCTAAGCACAGAGGAATAATTTAATGGGGAGCGGGCAGGACCTCAGCCTCCCCCCTGCCTCCCACAACCCTCTCTGGCAGAAACAAAACTGGAAAAAAGATGTATTGGAACCTTTCTTAGAAAAGCAAAAATAAATACTGGAAATAGGTGTGCAGAGGTGGCCCAGGTGAGTCCATCGCACACACACGCACACTTGAACAAGCGCCCATGGCACGGAAGAAGAGGCGCACGGGCCAAACACCAGCCTCTGCCTGGAGCCCGGAGTCCCTTGGCTCTGCTCCTAGACGAAGGCGTGGACCTGGAGGTTCCCTTCCAGCGTGGCTTGGTAGATCTCGATGGTCTCCACCAAGGGCAGCGGCTCAGCGCTTTCGATGATGGCGATGGTCTCTCCGAACTCGGTGCACATGATGGTCTGGACAGGCTGGACAGCCGCCCCTCCGTTTGTGGCTCCCACCGAAGGGTCCGGCGCGGCCAGCACCAGCGCCTCCTGTTGAGGCTCCGCTTCCGCGTGGGTTTTGCGGTGGCTGCGCAGGTGGGAGAGGGTCTTGAAAGTCCGGGAGCAGAGGGGGCAGGGGTGGGGCCGCTCGCCCGTGTGGATGCGCCGGTGCTCGGCCAGGTGCATGGACTGCACAAAGGTCTTGCCGCAGTCCCGGCAGCGGAAGGGGCGCTCGCCCGTGTGCAGCCGCCGGTGCTCCTGCAGGTGGGTGGCCTGCCGGAAGGCCTTCCCGCACTCGGGGCAGGGGAAGGGGCGCTCGCCCGTGTGGATGCGCTGGTGCAGCTGCAGCCCCGAGGCCGCCATGAAGCCCTTCCCGCAGACAGCGCACTTGTGGGGACGCAGGCCGGCGTGGCGCTGCTGGTGCCGGCTCAGCCCGCTCGGGGTGGTGAAGGTCTTGCCGCAGAGCGGGCACGGGAATGGGCGCTGGCCCGAGTGCGCCAGCTGGTGGGCAGCCAGCTTGGCCGGGGAGCCCAGGTACTTGCCGCAGGAGAGGCAGGGGTACGTCCGGGAGGGGCCCAGCTCCCGGCGGCGGGCACAGCGGTGCTCCTGCAGCTTGGCGGCCTCCGCGAAGAGGGCGTTGCAGTCCGGGCAGCGGTGGGGCTCGCGCCCAGCGTGGCTGAGCCGGTGCAGCTCCAAGAGGCAGCGCCGGGGGAAAGTCTTCTCGCACTCGGGGCAGGGGAAGGGCAGGCTCGCCTGGTGCAGGGCCAGCTGGTAAGGGCGGGCGAAGGTGGCCCCGCAGTCCTGGCAGGTGTGGGGGCCCTGGCGGGCGGGCACGAGGTGCAGGAGGCGGTGCTGGCGCAGGTTGGAGGACTGGGTGAAGCGCTTGCCGCACACCTGGCACTGGTAGGGGCGCTCCCCGGTGTGGGTGATGTGGTGCCGCGCCAGGTTGGCCTGCGAGACGAAGGTCTTTCCGCACTCGGAGCACTGGAAGGGCCGCTCCCCGGTGTGGGTGCGCAGGTGGTTCCGCACGTGCACCAGCTTCTTGAACTTCTTGCTGCACATGGGGCACTTGTGCTTGCGCTCCAGGACGTGCACCACCCGCTTGTGGCGCACCATCCGGAGGTAGGTGGAGAAGCCCTTGCCACACTGCGGGCACAGGAAGCCCGCCCCGCTGCCCTCTGCTCCCGGCCCCTTCTTTGGGGAGGAAGTGGAGGAGGGGGGCTTGGGGGAGGAAGAGGACCCTCCACCACTGTTGCTGCCACCGTTGACCACCGTCTCCCCATCGCTCGGGACTGGCTCCAGGGTCTGCCTGCCGAGCCCCGGCTTCACGTTCCCTCGGGCGGGGGGCACCCCGCTCTTGCCCGCGTGTGTGCGCCGGTGGTACAGGAACTTGGTCATGTTGCTGAAGGCCTTGCCACAGTGGCAGCGGTGCAGGGGGTTGGCGGTGTGGTTCTTGCGGTGCGTGACGAGCGTCATCTCGGTGGAGAAGCCCAGGCCGCAGTCCACGCAGAGGTAGAGCGCCTCCCCCTTGTGCACCCGCATGTGCTGCTCCAGGGAGGCCGCCTTCTTGAAGATCTTGTTGCAGTTGGGGCACTCGTAGGTGCCGTCCATGTGCGCCCGCTGGTGCGCCAGCAGCCGCTTGGCCGTGGTGAAGCCGCGCTGGCACTCCCCACAGAGGAACTCCTCCGGCTGGCTCCGCGCATGATGCTCCAGCCGGTGCTGCTCCAGGGCTTCCGCTGAGGCAAAGGCCTGCTTGCATTCACCACAGCTGAGCGCCTTCGTGGAGGGCGATGCGGGCAGGGGGGCGTCTTCTTCAGGACCCCGCAATGGAGATGTCCGGGGGCTGGCCGCTTCTTGAACCGCCGCTGCCGCCACCGTGCCTTCAGGGGGCTCTGCGCTCTCCTTCTCGATCTCCGTGAAATGCTCTCCCTGATGCTCAAGCAGCTCCTCGGGAGTCAGGAAGAGGCCGGCGCACTCGGAGCATTCATAGGGGTGCACCGGCGGGGCAGGCGGAAGGGAGGGCGGGCGGGGAAGGGGAGGCGAGGGGCAGGCCGTTGCGGCCGGCTCTTTCTGGCGGTGCGCCCGGCGGTGGGCCAGCCAGAGTGCGGTGGAGGGGAAGAGCTCCTGGCACTCGTTGCACTGGTAGCGGATCTGCCCCGGGGTGGGCGGGGGCCGGGAGGGGACCTCCCTGGGGTGCACTTCCTGGTGGGCCAGGAGCTCGTCCGGGGAGCCCAGGGCGCAGCCGCACTCCAGGCACTGGAAGCCGCTGCTCTCCTGGGTCGGGGCCACGGCTCCTTCTTCCGCAGGAGGAGGAGTAGGGGTCTCCGGGAGGTGGCTCTGGTGGTGGATCAGCACTGCTTCCAGCGTGTCGTAGAGCAGCCCGCACTCGGAGCACATGTACTGGTGCTGCAGGAAGAGCGACTGGGACAGGTCCTCCGCCATGGCGCCTGGGGAGGGAGGGGGAAGAGCGGGTGAAGAAAGGCTGCCTGCCCCCACCCCAGGCCACCCTTGGTTCACCACTGACTTATTACTCCCCATCATGCTCTCAATATGCCCCCAACACCCACCCACCCACACAGAGGTGGCCCTAGGTAATTTTCAACGGTAAGCAAACAGTATTCAGTGTTGTTGTCTGGAACACCCTCCCCAAAGATCTTAGACAGGCCCCTACACTGGCAGTCTTCAGAAAGAACTTGAAGACCTGGCTGTTCCAATGTGCCTTTCCCGATTAGGAAATCTCCAATACCAAGTCCCAGAAGCACTTTAGTAGAACTATGATTGCGGCACACTGCACTTACCCTAGAATCCTTATATACCACCTGTCACATCAGCACTTTTAATCCTGTGCCCATAACTCTGGCCTGGCCCAGTTTTATAGTGTTTTGATGTATTGTTTATTGCTTGTTGTTTAATATTGCTTTAACTGTTTTTAATTTGCTTTAGGTTTTGTATTGTTATGTTGTGTTTTGAGGCCTTGGCCTTTGTAAGCCGCATCGAGTCCTTCGGGAGATGCTCGCGGGGTACAAATAAAGATAATAATAATAATAATAATAATAATAATAATAATATCCCCCCCCCCCCAACCAATTAGGAGTATAGTGTCTAGGTCCAGGGAAGTCCTGCTCCCCATGCTCTATTCCGCTTTGGTTAGACCACACCTGGAATATTGTGTCCAATTCTGGGCCCCACAATTCAAGAGAGATATTGACTCTAAGCTGGAATGTGTCCAGAGGAGGGCGACTAAAATGATCAAGAGTCTGGAGAACAAGCCCTATGAGGAGTGGCTTAAGGAGCTGGGCATGTTTAGCCTGAAGAAGAGAAGGCTGAGAGGAGATATGATAGCCATGTATAAATATGTGAGAGGAAGCCACAGGGAGGAGGAGGGAGCAAGCTTGTTTTCTGCTTCCCTGGAGACTAGGACGCAATGGAGCCATGGCTTCAAACTACAAGAGAGGAGATTCCATCTGAACATGAGGAAGAACTTCCTGACTGTGAGAGCTGTTCAGCAGTGGAACTCTCTGCCCCGGAGGGAGTGTGGTGGAGGCTCCTTCTTTGGAAGCTTTTAAACAGAGGCTGGATGGCCATCTGTCAGGGGTGCTTTGAATGCAACATTCCTGCTTCTTGGCAGAATGGGGTTGGACTGGATGATGGCCCAGGAGGTCTCTTCCAACTCTTGGATTCTATGATTCTATAACTTCCTGACTGCGAGAGCCGTTCAGCAGTGGAACTCCCTGCCCCGGAGGGAGTGTGGTGGAGGCTCCCTCTTTGGAAGCTTTTAAGCAGAGGCTGGATGGCCATCTGTCAGGGGTGATTTGAATGCGATATTCCTGCTTCTTGGCAGAATGGGGTTGGACTGGATGATGGCCCAGGAGGTCTCTTCCCACTCTTTGATTCTATGATAGGACAATGACGACTAGAATTGGATAGGATTTGACAATGCGGAATGAACTTACGGATTCTGAGCTTGGCGAACGTTGATCATTAGATTGTTTTTTATTAATTGTGATGTATAACTGGATTGTTTAATTGTTTTATAATGGTTGTGATGTACGTTTTATCTGTTGTGCTGGCATCGAATTGTGCCTTTTGTAAGCCGCCCTGAGTCCCCCCTCGGGGGTTGAGAAGGGCGGGGTAGAAATGCGCAAAATAAAATAATAAATATATTGTCGAAGGCTTTCATGGCTGGAATCACTACGTTCTTGTGGGTTTTTTCGGGCTATAGAGCCATGTTCTAGAGGCATTTCTCCTGACGTTTCGCCTGCATCTATGGCAAGCTTCCACCTCAAACCTCTGAGGAAGCTTGCCATAGATGCAGGCGAAACGTCAGGAGAAATGCCTCTAGAACATGGCTCTATAGCCCGAAAAAACCCACAAGAACCTAAAATAATAAATAGTCGGGCACCCCCTTTCCCCTCACAGCCGCAGCCGAGTAAGCCACGTTTCGGAGGGGAATGAAGACCGAGGAAAGAAACTCCTGACCCAGGGACATGAGCCTGGTTGCATAACCCTGGATTGAGCCCCATGCCATTATGTAAACATGGTCTCCAATTTGCTCTGCCAAGTCCTTTGGCCACCTTTTGCCTCCTCGGCACAACTACAGCTGGCCGGAAAAGAGTTTGGGTCCTTTCTCCTTCCAGCTCACTTTCAAGGGCTTATCAGCTGGAGATTGCTGGGCAGACAAACATTTCTGCCCACCTGTGCCAGCCTGTGCCTGTGCCAGCCTTACCCTGAAGGACCTGCTTCTCTTATCCCCCTTCCCGCCCCCCAAGGTTCAGCAAGCAAGCACTGGGATTGTGGCGTAGCTGGATGAGTGTCACCTGCATTAAGATCACTCTGACCAAAAAGGTCATGAGTTCGAAGCCAGCCCAGGTTGGAGTGGGTTTCCAACCAATTGTGTGTAGCCTGTTGTCGACCTTTGCAACCTGAAAGACAGTTGCATCTGTCAAGTAGGAGAATTAGGTACCACCTTAAAAAGTGAGGGGAGGCTAAATTAACTGATTTATGAGGCCGTAAAGAAGGCTCCAGCAAAAGCATTCCAGCGGGGAAGCATGCGGGGATTGCGGAAGTACTTCATCAGCCTGGGTTGGAGTGGGTTTCCAACCAATTGTGTGTAGCCTGTTGTCGACCTTTGCAACCTGAAAGACAGTTGCATCTGTCAAGTAGGAAAACTAGGTACCACCTTAAAAAGTGTGGGGAGGCTAAATTAACTGATTTATGAGGCCATAAAGAAGACTCCAGCACTCCAGCGGGGAAGCATGCGGGGAATGCGGAAGTGTTTCATCAACCCGGTTGGAGTGGGTTTCCAACCAATTGTGTGTAGCCTGTTGCCGACCTTTGCAACCCAAAAGACAGTTGCATCTGTCAAGTAGGAGAATTAGGTACCACCTTAAAGTGTGGGGAGGCTAAATTAACTGATTTATGAGGCCATAAAGAAGACTCCAGCAGGGAAGCATGCGGGGAATGCGGAAGTGCTTCATCAGTGTCGCAGATGGACGATGAAAGCAACGGCCAGAAAAAGTTAAATAGCGTCTGTGTATGTCTGTATATGTTTGTATGTCAAAAATTGGCACTGAATGTTTGCCATATATGTGTACACTGTAATTCCCCTGAGTCCCCTGCGGGGTGAGGAGAAGGGCAGAATAGAAAAGCTGCAAATAAATAAATAAAGCCCCACCCTGGTCATTCCACAGATATATAAACCCATTTTCCTAATTCCAACAGACCTCACAACCTCTGAGGATGCTTGCCATAGATGCAGGCGAAACGTCAGGAGAGAATGCCTCCAGAACATGGCCATATAGCCCGAAAAAACCTACAACAACCCACTAATTAAGGTGGTCAGTTGAAACATTCACACCTAGCTCCAGCGGACAAGAGTACTTTGTCTCACCCTGGTCATTCCACAGATATATAAACCCATTGTCCTAATTCCAACAGACCTCACTCCCTCTGAGGATGCTTGCCAGAGATGCAGGCGAAACGTCAGGAGAAAATGCCTCTAGAACATGGCCATATAGCCCGAAAAAACCCACAAGAACCTAATAAATAAAGCCTTTCCCCCTGCTTTGCTCATCCACTCAGCCCTAGGAACCTTGAGCTCTCTTGGCTGCGACGTTACTTCAATGATAACTCCGCCATTCCCTTCTCTGGTTGTAATGGACCCCCCCTTCCAGAGGCGGGGGTGTCCCCAGTGGCATCACAACTCAAATGGGAAAAGGCCTGGCCTGGCTTGTTGTTGCTCTGCAAAGAAGAGGAGACACGGAGATCAGGTTCTAAGCACAGAGGAATAATTTAATGGGGAGCGGGCAGGACCTCAGCCTCCCCCCTGCCTCCCACAACCCTCTCTGGCAGAAACAAAACTGGAAAAAAGATGTATTGGAACCTTTCTTAGAAAAGCAAAAATAAATACTGGAAATAGGTGTGCAGAGGTGGCCCAGGTGAGTCCATCGCACACACACGCACACTTGAACAAGCGCCCATGGCACGGAAGAAGAGGCGCACGGGCCAAACACCAGCCTCTGCCTGGAGCCCGGAGTCCCTTGGCTCTGCTCCTAGACGAAGGCGTGGACCTGGAGGTTCCCTTCCAGCGTGGCTTGGTAGATCTCGATGGTCTCCACCAAGGGCAGCGGCTCAGCGCTTTCGATGATGGCGATGGTCTCTCCGAACTCGGTGCACATGATGGTCTGGACAGGCTGGACAGCCGCCCCTCCGTTTGTGGCTCCCACCGAAGGGTCCGGCGCGGCCAGCACCAGCGCCTCCTGTTGAGGCTCCGCTTCCGCGTGGGTTTTGCGGTGGCTGCGCAGGTGGGAGAGGGTCTTGAAAGTCCGGGAGCAGAGGGGGCAGGGGTGGGGCCGCTCGCCCGTGTGGATGCGCCGGTGCTCGGCCAGGTGCATGGACTGCACAAAGGTCTTGCCGCAGTCCCGGCAGCGGAAGGGGCGCTCGCCCGTGTGCAGCCGCCGGTGCTCCTGCAGGTGGGTGGCCTGCCGGAAGGCCTTCCCGCACTCGGGGCAGGGGAAGGGGCGCTCGCCCGTGTGGATGCGCTGGTGCAGCTGCAGCCCCGAGGCCGCCATGAAGCCCTTCCCGCAGACAGCGCACTTGTGGGGACGCAGGCCGGCGTGGCGCTGCTGGTGCCGGCTCAGCCCGCTCGGGGTGGTGAAGGTCTTGCCGCAGAGCGGGCACGGGAATGGGCGCTGGCCCGAGTGCGCCAGCTGGTGGGCAGCCAGCTTGGCCGGGGAGCCCAGGTACTTGCCGCAGGAGAGGCAGGGGTACGTCCGGGAGGGGCCCAGCTCCCGGCGGCGGGCACAGCGGTGCTCCTGCAGCTTGGCGGCCTCCGCGAAGAGGGCGTTGCAGTCCGGGCAGCGGTGGGGCTCGCGCCCAGCGTGGCTGAGCCGGTGCAGCTCCAAGAGGCAGCGCCGGGGGAAAGTCTTCTCGCACTCGGGGCAGGGGAAGGGCAGGCTCGCCTGGTGCAGGGCCAGCTGGTAAGGGCGGGCGAAGGTGGCCCCGCAGTCCTGGCAGGTGTGGGGGCCCTGGCGGGCGGGCACGAGGTGCAGGAGGCGGTGCTGGCGCAGGTTGGAGGACTGGGTGAAGCGCTTGCCGCACACCTGGCACTGGTAGGGGCGCTCCCCGGTGTGGGTGATGTGGTGCCGCGCCAGGTTGGCCTGCGAGACGAAGGTCTTTCCGCACTCGGAGCACTGGAAGGGCCGCTCCCCGGTGTGGGTGCGCAGGTGGTTCCGCACGTGCACCAGCTTCTTGAACTTCTTGCTGCACATGGGGCACTTGTGCTTGCGCTCCAGGACGTGCACCACCCGCTTGTGGCGCACCATCCGGAGGTAGGTGGAGAAGCCCTTGCCACACTGCGGGCACAGGAAGCCCGCCCCGCTGCCCTCTGCTCCCGGCCCCTTCTTTGGGGAGGAAGTGGAGGAGGGGGGCTTGGGGGAGGAAGAGGACCCTCCACCACTGTTGCTGCCACCGTTGACCACCGTCTCCCCATCGCTCGGGACTGGCTCCAGGGTCTGCCTGCCGAGCCCCGGCTTCACGTTCCCTCGGGCGGGGGGCACCCCGCTCTTGCCCGCGTGTGTGCGCCGGTGGTACAGGAACTTGGTCATGTTGCTGAAGGCCTTGCCACAGTGGCAGCGGTGCAGGGGGTTGGCGGTGTGGTTCTTGCGGTGCGTGACGAGCGTCATCTCGGTGGAGAAGCCCAGGCCGCAGTCCACGCAGAGGTAGAGCGCCTCCCCCTTGTGCACCCGCATGTGCTGCTCCAGGGAGGCCGCCTTCTTGAAGATCTTGTTGCAGTTGGGGCACTCGTAGGTGCCGTCCATGTGCGCCCGCTGGTGCGCCAGCAGCCGCTTGGCCGTGGTGAAGCCGCGCTGGCACTCCCCACAGAGGAACTCCTCCGGCTGGCTCCGCGCATGATGCTCCAGCCGGTGCTGCTCCAGGGCTTCCGCTGAGGCAAAGGCCTGCTTGCATTCACCACAGCTGAGCGCCTTCGTGGAGGGCGATGCGGGCAGGGGGGCGTCTTCTTCAGGACCCCGCAATGGAGATGTCCGGGGGCTGGCCGCTTCTTGAACCGCCGCTGCCGCCACCGTGCCTTCAGGGGGCTCTGCGCTCTCCTTCTCGATCTCCGTGAAATGCTCTCCCTGATGCTCAAGCAGCTCCTCGGGAGTCAGGAAGAGGCCGGCGCACTCGGAGCATTCATAGGGGTGCACCGGCGGGGCAGGCGGAAGGGAGGGCGGGCGGGGAAGGGGAGGCGAGGGGCAGGCCGTTGCGGCCGGCTCTTTCTGGCGGTGCGCCCGGCGGTGGGCCAGCCAGAGTGCGGTGGAGGGGAAGAGCTCCTGGCACTCGTTGCACTGGTAGCGGATCTGCCCCGGGGTGGGCGGGGGCCGGGAGGGGACCTCCCTGGGGTGCACTTCCTGGTGGGCCAGGAGCTCGTCCGGGGAGCCCAGGGCGCAGCCGCACTCCAGGCACTGGAAGCCGCTGCTCTCCTGGGTCGGGGCCACGGCTCCTTCTTCCGCAGGAGGAGGAGTAGGGGTCTCCGGGAGGTGGCTCTGGTGGTGGATCAGCACTGCTTCCAGCGTGTCGTAGAGCAGCCCGCACTCGGAGCACATGTACTGGTGCTGCAGGAAGAGCGACTGGGACAGGTCCTCCGCCATGGCGCCTGGGGAGGGAGGGGGAAGAGCGGGTGAAGAAAGGCTGCCTGCCCCCACCCCAGGCCACCCTTGGTTCACCACTGACTTATTACTCCCCATCATGCTCTCAATATGCCCCCAACACCCACCCACCCACACAGAGGTGGCCCTAGGTAATTTTCAACGGTAAGCAAACAGTATTCAGTGTTGTTGTCTGGAACACCCTCCCCAAAGATCTTAGACAGGCCCCTACACTGGCAGTCTTCAGAAAGAACTTGAAGACCTGGCTGTTCCAATGTGCCTTTCCCGATTAGGAAATCTCCAATACCAAGTCCCAGAAGCACTTTAGTAGAACTATGATTGCGGCACACTGCACTTACCCTAGAATCCTTATATACCACCTGTCACATCAGCACTTTTAATCCTGTGCCCATAACTCTGGCCTGGCCCAGTTTTATAGTGTTTTGATGTATTGTTTATTGCTTGTTGTTTAATATTGCTTTAACTGTTTTTAATTTGCTTTAGGTTTTGTATTGTTATGTTGTGTTTTGAGGCCTTGGCCTTTGTAAGCCGCATCGAGTCCTTCGGGAGATGCTCGCGGGGTACAAATAAAGATAATAATAATAATAATAATAATAATAATAATAATATCCCCCCCCCCCCAACCAATTAGGAGTATAGTGTCTAGGTCCAGGGAAGTCCTGCTCCCCATGCTCTATTCCGCTTTGGTTAGACCACACCTGGAATATTGTGTCCAATTCTGGGCCCCACAATTCAAGAGAGATATTGACTCTAAGCTGGAATGTGTCCAGAGGAGGGCGACTAAAATGATCAAGAGTCTGGAGAACAAGCCCTATGAGGAGTGGCTTAAGGAGCTGGGCATGTTTAGCCTGAAGAAGAGAAGGCTGAGAGGAGATATGATAGCCATGTATAAATATGTGAGAGGAAGCCACAGGGAGGAGGAGGGAGCAAGCTTGTTTTCTGCTTCCCTGGAGACTAGGACGCGGAGCAATGGCTTCAAACAACAAGAGAGAAGATTCCATCTGAACATGAGGAAGGACTTCCTGACTGTGAGAGCCGTTCAGCAGTGGAACTCTCTGCCCTGGAGTGTGGTGGAGGCTCCTTCTTTGGAAGCTTTTAAGCAGAGGCTGGATGGCCATCTGTCAGGGGTGCTTTGAATGCAATATTCCTGCTTCTTGGCAGAATGGGGTTGGACTGGATGATAGCCCAGGAGGTCTCTTTCAACTCTAGGATTCTAGGATTCTATGAATTACTGATATATATTTTCTGTTCGTCATGGGAGTTCTGTGTGCCATATTTGGTTCAGTTCCATCATTGGTGGAGTTCAGAATGCTCTTTGATTGTAGGTGAACTAGACATCCCAGTGACTACCACTCGCATATGTCAAGGTCTATTTTCCCCCAGGAACGCCCCTGGGTTTGACCTTGAGTTTGGAGTTGTAGTTCACCTACACCCAGAGAGCACTGTGGACTCAAACAATGGTGGATATGGACCAAACTTTACATGAACACTCAGTATGCCCAAATGTGAACACTGTGCCCTATTTAGTTCAATTCCATCCTTGGTGGAGTTCAGAATGCTCTTTGGTTGTAGGTGAACTATACATCCCAGTAAGTACAACTCCCAAATATCAAGGTCTGTTTTCCCCCAAGAGCACTTCAAGAGCACCCCTGGGCAAAATCAACTCTACTGTGAGTGCTTACTTTGTATAATGGGTTGAGCCGCCCCTGAATATGCCCCCAACACGCACCCACTCAGAGGCCGGCCTGGCCTCCAGGTTACAGGCCCACTCGCAGGTAGCTGAGTCTCCTGCCCGGGATGCCCAGGGAAGAGGGCCTCTGGGCCTGCTCCCCACCTGCCTGGGACTCTCCTAGAATCCTAGAGTTGGAAGAGACCTCCTGGGCCATCCTCCAGTCCAACCCCATTCTGCCAAGAAGCAGGAATATTGCATTCAAAGCACCCCTGACAGATGGCCATCCAGCCTCTGTTTCAAAGCCTCCAAAGAAGGAGCCTCCACCACACTCCGGGGCAGAGAGTTCCACTGCTGAACGGCTCTCACAGTCAGGAAGTTCTTTCTCATGTTCAGATGGAATCTCGTTTCTTGGCTCTCATGTCTCCTCTCAGCCTTCTCTTCTTCAGGCTAAACATGCCCAGTTCCCTAAGCCGCTCCTCATAGGGCTTGTTCTCCAGACCCTTGATTCTTTGAGTCGCCCTCCTCTGGACACATTCCAACTTGTCAATATCTCTCTTGAATTGTGGTGCCCAGAATTGGTGGAGTTCAGATTGTAGGTGAACTATACATCCCAGTAACTACCACTCGCATATGTCAAGGTCTATTTTCCCCCCAAGAGTGCCTCAAGAGCCCCACTGGGCAAAATCAACTCTACTGCGAATGCTTACTTTGTGTAATGGGTTGAGCCGCCCCTGCGTCCACAGGCCAGCCTGGCCTCCAGGTCCACAGGCCCACTTGCAGGCAGCTGAGTCTCCTGCCTGGGATGCCCAGGGAAGAGGGGCTTTGGGCCTGCTCCCCATCTGCCTGGGACTCTCCTAGAATCCTAGAGTTGGAAGAGACCTCCTGGGCCATCCTCCAGCCCAACCCCATTCTGCCAAGAAGCAGGAATATTGCATTCAAAGCACCCCTGGCAGATGGCCATCCAGCCTCTGCTTCAAAGCTTCCAAAGAAGCCATTGTTCCCTTGCGTCCTAGTCTCCAGGGAAGCCGAAAGGAAGCTTGCTCCCTCCTCCTCCTCTCTGTGGCTTCCTCTCACATATTTACACATGGCTCTCGTCATATCTCCTCTCAGCCTTTTCTTCTTCAGGCTAAACATGCCCAGCTCCTTAAGCCTCTCTTCATAGGGCTTGTTCTCCAGACCCTAGTCTCCAGGGAAGCAGAAAACAAGCTTGCTCCCTCCTCCTCCCTGTGGCTTCCTCTCACATATTTACACATGGCTCTCATCATATCTCCTCTCATCCTTTTCTTCTTCAGGCTAAACATGCCCAGCTCCTTAAGCCGCTCCTCATAGGGCTTGTTCTCCAGACCCTTGATCATTTTAGTCGCCCTCCTCTGGGCAAATTCTCCCAGCTTGTCAATATCTCTCTTGAATTGTGGTGCCCAGAATTGGTGGAGTTCAGAATGCTCTTTGATTGTGGGTGAACTATACATCCCAGTGACTACAACTCGCATATGTCAAGGTCTATTTTCCCCCCAAGAGTGCCTTAAGTGCCCCACTGGGCAAAATCAACTCTACTGCGAATGCTCACTTTGCGTAAGGGCTTGAGCCACCCCTGCATGGGACAGAATGGCAGCAGAAGGCCCACAGGCCCATTTGGAGGCAGCTGAGTTTCCTGCCCGGGATGCCCAGGGAAGAGAGGCTTTGGGCCTGCTCCCCGCCTGCCTGGGACTCTCCTGCGGGGCTCCGGCCCTCCTCCTTGCCTCCCTCGGCCACTCACCTGGGACTCTGGGTCTCCCTGGCAGGCGCAGGCCCTCTCCCACCGCCTGCTTTCCTTCCCTCACGGCCTGGCCAATCAGCGCCCTCGATACTCAAGAGGTGCTTCCGCTCGCCGCAGGCTTGAGACGTCACGGCGGCGCCTTCCTGGGCGGAGCCACCAAGCGGACGGAGGGCGGCACTTCACCCTTGCTCCTTCCCCGCCCCTGGTTACCTAACCCCCGCCGTCTCCTTGACGACGCCCCAGGCGAGGGGAGGGAGGGGCGGAGCTTGTGACGTCTCTTGTTGTTGTCTTCCTCGTCGTCGAGGCCGCGCTGGGGAGGCCCCGCCCCCTCACGTGGGCCGTCCGCGTGAGCGAGCCGAAAGGGAGGGAGGCCGTGGGGCGCATGCGCGGGCTGGACACCTGCGAGACACAAACAGAGGCGCTGCGCATGCGCTAAGGAGGGGCCCTCAGCTGAGGAGAGGCTGGCGCATGCGCAGAAGCGATCCAGGGACCAGAAAGACCAGAAGGACGGCGCAGGGAGGAAGAGGAGGAGGACGCTCATCGTCGAAGGCTCGGTGAGAACGGGGGAGGGGGGCAGAGGGGGGGCAGAGGGAGGGAGGGGGCTCTCTCTTTTCTCCCTCCCTCGAAGGGACGAGGCAGGGGGGCGCCTGGCTTTGAAGGCTTCTCGCCATGGCTGCCCCCCCCCCGCACAAAGAGAGGGAGAAGCGGGCAGGCCGGAGGGGGGGGAGGGGGAGTGAAGGAGGGGCTGAAGTGCCCCCTCTCTATCCCCCTCCCTCGGCTCCGAGGCTCCTTGGTGTGCTGCCCCCTGGCGGCCGGTGCGCGCTTGGCCTCCCGCAAAAGAGGAACTGGGAGGGAGGGAAGGAAGGAAGGAGGGAGGGAGCCTCCTCTTCCGGTTGGGAAGGCCTGGCCGGGAGGAACCTTCCTTCCAAGCCAGAAACACTTGGACTTCAACTCCCAGCATTCCTCACCGCCTCTGGCCCTTCCTTTTCCGCTTAAGCGGAAGGGTCCCGAGGCGGTGAGGAATGCTGGGAGTTGAAGTCCAAAACACAGGGAGGGAGGGAGGGAGGAAGGCCCAAGCTTGCTAGAACGGACGTGGCCCCAACACTCAGCTTCGTGTCACCTCCTCTATTTATTTATTTATTTATTTATTATGTATTTCGTCTACTTCTACCCCGCCCTTCTCGTCTGGAGGGGCCTTGCTCTCGGTCCCACCGCCTGCACAATCACGGCTTGACCGTATCCACCCATTCCGGCACCTTCAGTTTGCCTGATCTGCAACAAGAAGCAAGCAGAAGGGAAGCCCTGGCACTTGGCTCCTGCTTCACAGAATCATTGGGTCATCCAGTCCAACTCCCTTCTGCCCTGCAGGAAAAGCACCATCAACATCCCGACCCGACAGATGGCCTTCCAGCCTCTTTTAGAAAGCCTCCATGGAAGGAGCTTCCACCAGCCTCTGGGGCAGAGAGTTCCGCAGTTGAACCATCAAGACCACTAAGATCGTCTGGAGGGGCCCTGCTCTCAGTCCCACCGCTTGCACAAGCACGGCTGGTGGGGGCGAGGGACAGGGCCTTCTCGATGGTGGCCCCTCGACTTTGGAACTCCCTGCCATTAGAGATCAGAACTGCCCCCTCCCTCATGACGTTCAGGAAACTAACAAAGACCTGGTTGTGGAACGCGGCATTTGACAACTGATTTAATTCTTTGCCCACATGAAAGGAGGATGATGAATGGGATTGTGATGGTGTCGGACGATTTGGCTCTTTTAACTGGGATGATAATGTTTTAATGTGTATGGTGCTGATATTTTAATCGTGTAATGAAGTGACATTGTGTTGTTATTGTATATTCTTTGTATGTTAACACATGTTGTGAGCCGGTCCGGATCCCTCTTTGAAGGTGAGAGGGTCGGTATATAAAACCTCGAAATAAATAATAATAAATAATTCTCAACCCCCGAGGGGGGACTCAGGGCGGCTTACAAAATGGCACAATTTGGTGCCTGCACAAATACAATAACATATAAAAACAGCAATTAAATGGTTAACAATTAAAACAACAATATATCTCACAATCGATAGCCAATCTCAGACACAGCATTCACCAACTCAGAGTCCATACTTCATTCCACATTGTCTATTCCTATCCGTCGTCACAGTCCTTTATTTATCTGCCAGATTGCCTAAACGCCTGGTCCCACGTCCATGTTTTTAATTTCTTTCTGAAGGAAAGGAGGGATGTTGCTGATCTAATGTCCCCGGGGAGTGAATTCCATAGGTGAGGAGCCACCACTGAGAAGGCCCTGCTCCTCGTCCCTGCCAATCTCACTTGTGACAGAGGTGGGGTCGAGAACAGGGCCTCCCCAGAGGATCTCAGACTCCGAGGTGGGACATAGAGGGAGATGCGTTCGGACAGATATGCATCTCTGTCTTGTTCATGCCCAGCATTATTTTTTAACTTAACTACATTTGGCCCAGCCATAGTTCTTAAATGTGTCTTGTGCTACCATTCAATGTTTATGCTAATTGTGTATGAGATTTATTTTAATTGCTTTGTATTAGTAGTTGTATTTTGCTTCGTATTGTGGTTGTATTGCTTGTATTGATGTAAGCCGAGCCCACAATACATGACCTACATGACCACATTTCAGTGTACGAACCCACCCGATCTCTTCATTCATCTAGAGAGGCCCTGCTTACGATCCCACCAGCATCGCAAGTGCTATTGGTGGGGACGAGGGAGAGGGCCTTCTTGGTGGTGGCCCCTCGACTTTGGAACTCTCTCCCTAAGGACATCAGGCAGGCGCCGTCGCTAGCAATCTTTAGGAGGAGCTTGAAAACATGGATGTTCCAGTGTGCCTTTCCAGAATAAAGAAACTCCTAGCATTATGTCCCAACGCACTTTATTCAGAGATCTAAGATATCTGCATGCCCACCCCCCTCCAAACACCCCACCTGTCATGCCCAGCACTTTTAATTTTAATTATTACATTTGGCCCGGCCATTGTTTTTAACTGTGTCACTGCTTGTTGTTAATGTTATTGCTTGTTTTTGTTTTATTTTGCTGTATTATTGTTGTTATTGTTTATTGTTGTATTTTGGGCTCGGCCTTGTGTAAGCCGCATTGAGTCCTTCGGGAGATGGTAGCGGGGTACAAATAAAGGATGATTATTCTTCTTCTTATTATTATTATAAGCCGCACCAAGTCCCTTGGGAGATGGTAGTGGGGTATAAATAAAGTTTTATTATTGTTATTATTATCATTATTATTTATTTTACAGTTATAATAATAATAACAACGACAACAAACAACTTTAATTCTACCTCGCCACTATCTCTCCGAAGGGGACTCAGTGCGGCTTACATGATACAATACAACAGAATAAAATGCAAAAAACAGGCAACAAAAATTATATAAAAATAAAATACATACAGTAGCAAAAGTAAAATAGATAAAGCATATTGACATAGCATTGGACAATGGGCAGGCCAAATGGACGAAGTAAAATGATAAAACCCTGGATGAGGAAGGAATAGAAAATAAAGTGTAATTGAGAGGAGTCCAAAAAGGACGGACACACACATCCCAACGTATTTCTTACATGCCCAAACAGAACTTCCTAACTGTAAGAAAAGCTGTTCAGCAGTGGAACTCTCTGCCTCAGAGTCTGGAGGAAGTTCATCCCTTGGAAGCCTTTAAACATCCGTCAGGGGAGATGGTAGCGGAATATAAATAAAGGTTATTATAATAAATAATAATAAAACTTTATTTATACCCTGCTACCATCTCCCCAACGGCTTACATGAGGCCGAGCCCACAATACATCAATAGAAGCAATAACAATCACAATACAAAACAAAACAATTAAAATAAATCTCATACACAAATAGCATAAACATAAACAAAAACACAATGCACATTTAAAAGACTGGCTGGGCCAAATGTAATTGAAGTTTAAAAAATAATGCTGGGCATAAACAATATAGAGGAGACTACTATTATTATTAGTATTGTGCTTTTCCTGCATGGAAGGGGGTTGGATGATTTGGCCCATGTGGTCTCTTCCAACTGTATGATGCTCTGAAGAGAATTGTCCTCTGGGCGCACGGCCAATGCTTCTAGCCAAAGGGGAGCCCCATTCCAGGCCACGCAGGAGAGGGGGAGGGCACCATGACTTCCCTCCGCTTGCATGCGTGCTTCTTGACACAACCCAGAGCCACACTTCATGATCACGCTGTGGACTAGCGCTCAGCTTGTGGCCTCCTGAGAAGACTCCTTGCTCCCTTTCCAAACACTGACGATCTCCAAGCCCACCTTGTCTCTGTGTTTCATGTCTGTTGCCCAAGTGTCGCACTGCCAGTGGTTTGGAGATCCCTGAGCAGTGCTGTTTCTTCCATTGCAGGCTCTTGTCTGTCTCACCCACTCGAAGCTCCTCCTTCTGCGCAGCGCTTCTGCTCCTTGCCGCGCTTCTCCCCTCCTCCTGCTTGCGCCACCCGCCCCAATGATGTCTGACTTCCGGCGGCCCCTGTTTGCGCACGCCTGGGAGGAGGAGGAGTGCCTGGAGTACTACGGGATGATCCCCCTGCACCGCATGTTCGAAGTGGTGGGGGCCCAGCTGACCCAGAACGACGTGGAGGTGCTCTCCTTCCTGCTGGAGGAGACGCAGCCCTTGCACCACCCCCTGGACCCGGAGCTCTGGGCGGTGGCGGCCTCAGAAGAGGGGGCCGCAGAGACGGCCTCACCCGCCCTGCAGGGCTGGAGGAAGAAGCAGCAGCAGGAGGGGGGCTCAGCCTGGGCGGAAGGCAGCCTCGAGGGGGCCAGGGGGCTGCCCAAAGACGGTGTCCGGCTTCTCCTGGAGCTCGAGCGGAGGGGCAAGTGCGACGAGACCAACTTTGTGCAGCTGCTGCAGCTCCTGCGAGTGCTCACCAGGCACGACCTCCTGCCCTACGTCACTCTGAAAAGGCAGCGGACAGGTATGCAGCCGCGCAGGCAGGAAGGAAATGACTCAACCTTTGACTCGCTTATGACAGTGCTGTCGCTCTTCCTTTAGTGGGTACTTAATTCTAGCTTGCAGGCCAACTTTATCCAAACAGGATGGAGGAATTCCATGACGGGGCTGGCTCCTTTCACAGTTCTGGGTGGGGGTGACACTTACCTCTCCTGCACTTGCTACCTGGGCTTGCTTGCCAGAAAGGTGCTTCTCCCTTTGTTTGACTTGTGTCACTCTTTCCCTAGTTTCTCCTGAGAGATACACTTACGGGCCGTCTGTCCTGTCATCCGACCAGCAGGTGGACAACTGTCTCAATTCAGCCTCTGCAGAGCCTCAGAGTGATCAGTGGGAGGCAGGTGCGTGTTGGACCACCCAGGGAAGGAGCGGCATGCGTTTCTCCCTTTTCCGTCTGCCTTTTCCCCTTCTCTACCCAGTAGTCCCTTTCTGTGAAGCCCCACAAGCAGCCTGTTTGGGTTCTTGTGTCTGTTTGTGGGGGGGACGGCTTCTGCGTTGAGCGCCATGGGGCCAGCCAGGGACCACAGCTCAAGGGAACGTGAGCTGCCATCCCTGGGTCCTGATGCCCCAAGAAACTCCCAGCCTCCCTTCTTCTGTTTCCTCTAGGCTCCAGTTCCAGCAAAAGGAAACGAGTCAGCAGAGGCCGAGCAAAATCTGCTGCTCCCCGCAGGCGTCGGGGAGCCAAAGGGCCTTCTGCTCCCAAGCAGGAGGTCCAAACTCCAACCAAAGTGACTTGTGGTAAGTGTCTGCCTGGCCCGTGCTGTGCTCTTAGGGCTCCCTCGAGTCCTTCCAAATAATACGCCATGAGCATCTTGGTCTCTGTTAAGGGAATGGAGCCCTAAGGGTGACTGGAGCCAAAGTGGGAGGTGGGTGGGGCGGGGGGAGGAGGCGGCCCGGTGCACATCGCTGCCAGGAAAGGCTCCAGTGGCAGGCCAGGGAACGTGGTGGTGGGCTTGCATTGTTAGGTGCAGCTGGACACCACGGGGCTCCAGTCCACTGGGAGCATGGAGATTTTAGTCCCACTCTTTGGGACTAAGTTATCTTCCATTCCTAGTTGAGTTTTACTGGTTTCTATTCCTAGTTGAGTTTACTGGTTTCCTATTTTCAAATGACCACAGTCTATTTATTCCTAAATGGTGAATTTTCTAACTCGCCCATGATGATAGATAACTAAATCAGAAAAAAAATTGTCCCGGGTGTATTGCATGAAACCAGCAGCTTTATGAACATGGGAAAGGGTGCCTTCAGGTTGCTAAACCCTTAGCATCAGTTGCTGGGGAAACTGGGAGCTTTTAATTCAGTGCCCTAAGGTGCTTAAAGAACTGGTCTTGGAGAGAGACGGCCTTCGCTGCTTTGAGGTCCTTTTCTGTGTAAATTGGAGGCGGCTCAAGGCGGTGGGTCTGATCTGGTTCTCTTCTCGCCATCTCCCATTTTTCTGGTTTGGTAATTTCAGATTAAAAATTATTCCCACAATTGAATGGAAGAGAATCCCAATTAAATCAAGAATTCTAAAGAAACGGGTCCTGGGTAGGGAGCATGACAAGGTGTGAAGATGCTCCCTCTGCTTCAGATAAAGATACTTAACTAGAAAAAGACTCAAGTACAAATTGAGCTGCTTTTGAAAAGAGTGATTTGGAGTCATTGTGCCAGGAGCACCATGTGCCACAGCCTTTTCGTGGGTGTTATGCAAGTGGCAATGAAACGTACATATAGATAAGCTGTGGCCATGTGGCTGCAGTATCCCGCCATGTTGCTACTGCACGGTTTTATCACTGGCCCTCTTAAAGAGGATTTTTCTCGCAATTTGGTTCATCATACCAACTTCTGGAACTGGACTTTGTTTAAAGGTCCAAGTCTTTGAAGGATTTTGGTCTGCCTAGTTAAATTATATTCAGATTTCTGCCTCATGTCTGTCTCAAAGACCAGCATCTGTCATTTATTCCTGCATTGCTAGGCCTTTTCAGCCATGTATTTCCTGAACATAGAGAAACTGTGAAATCTGCTTGCAGACTGTCGTGTGGGACGGTCCACACGTGGTTTTTACAGTTTCTTCAACTTGGGGGTGCTTTTTGTTTGCCATGGACTGTATTGGAAGTGGTCCGTGGCGAGGAGGTGGGTGCCCAGGGCCAGCCAATGTGCTGCTTTCTTTGTCTCAGTGCAATGCAAATGAAACCAAAGCGAATACACAAAAACGCTTGTCTTACCGTCTGACCAATTTACAGGCAAAGGGGTTCTAACGAAGAAGGTTCAAAAATAATACAATGAGTGTCAAAACTGCAACTTCAAGGTGCAGCTAAGGCTTCTGCCGGGTAGGTGCAAGGATCAAACTGTAAGCTCCATTCCACACTAGATTGTTGCCTGTATTCCTTGTCCTGTTCCCTTGCTTCCCTGGGGCAGAACCGGAGGCTCGTGGGGCGTAGGCAGCTGCTTTCCCGTCATGGGCTCCACGTCCAGCCACGGCCTTGAGCGGCGGCGGGGAGGGGGCCGGCTCCCATCTGCCTCCCAGAGCGCAATCTCACCCTTCATAAAAGCTAGGCCTTGGCTACTAAGGGGGAAAACGTCCACGTCCACAAATGGTTTTTTGTTGCTGCTTGCTTTCTGCCAATTCTTTCTCAATCCACCATTTAAATTCCAGGTTGCTAAGCAAAAGTTGATGATAAAGAGACTCTGTCTCTCTTGTGCACTCTTCTCACAGAATGGTCTCGCAAAGGTAAATGAATCCACGCACCCAGATTTCCACCACTTCTTTGTGAAGCAAACTGTTTTAACTCTGTGCTGCGTTGCCTCATTCCGGAGCAGGCCCAGGCGCCTTCCTTCCTTCCCCTTCTCTCTCCTGCATGCCGGCCAAGTCCCAAAGGCACGATGGCGCTCCAGAGGTTCCTGGGGGCAGGGGGGCCGCTCCAGACCGGCACGGCGAGGGGCTTGTGCCGCAAACCTCCAGCAGGGCCCCATGGGAGCAGGTGGGGGCACACAGCTCCAAGGAAGGGCCACCAGCGCTGGCCGGGAGCCAGTTGCTCCCTTAGGAGGGCTCCCCTCGGCTGTGCAGGCGGAACTGCTACGACTGCTGCAGATATCAGGCCATGATATGTGTTGGGCTCTTTTCATAATAATCTATACAGCCAGGGGCGGCAGAACCAGGCACTTCAGATGCTGTTGTTCGTTTTCTGCTGGCCAGACAAAGCCTAACTGGCAGATGCCCATCTAAGCAGTTAATACGAGGGGTATTTTTTAAGTAAGGTCCGTTTGAACGAAAGTTTATTTCAAAAAAGTAAATTTATTTTCAGAAAGTACATACTTCACTCTATTTTTCGACATAGTTGCCAAGTTTGTTCAAACACTTATCATACCTCTGAACCAATTTTAAAATACCCTCTTCATAAAAACTTGCCGCCCGCTCCGATAACCAAGAGTTCACTGTAATCAAAGAAGGGCGACCGGAGCGGTCCTCATCATGGACGTTGTCACGGCCATCTTTGAATTGTTATACCCACTTACGCACTTGGCTTTCACTCATCACAGTATCACCGTACACTTCACAAATCTGTCGATGAATTTCTGCAGCAGGCAGGTTCCTTGCTGACAAAAACCGTATCCCTGAGCGAACCTCACATGCAGAGGGTGAGTTGATAGTCTTAAACATTTTAAAAGCACAGAACAGAACCGTACAGGTGGGCTACAGAGCGGAAACTGAGCACAGTTGTTCCCGAGGCATGCCGGTACACGACGCACACGCTCGTTGCGGTATGCACGCGAACTACTAGTGTCTACAACAAAACGGACCTTACTTAAAAAATACCCTTTGTAGTCCTGAGAAGGGCCACCTTTCTTGACCCTAAACACAATAGTCGTGCTGCAATTCCATGTCCAGTAAACCCATGGTGAGGTGGAATACAGCCCTGTGTTGGTCTTGGTGCCACTCCAGGGAGCAGTCTCTCTGCTGCCTCCTCACAGCCCGCCTTTCCATGCGCTCGGTCTGCTATCTGCAGCAGCCAAAACCCAGAAGGAAGACAGGGCAGGGCCTTTGCACCACTTTGTATCTTTCTGCCATATTGAAACGCAGAATGGTTTCTTGAGATGGCCATATGCTGAAAGTCTTGAAACACCTTCCTCTCAGTCTACAGTTGGCATCCATCCCTGGAAAAGCATAAGTATTGGCCCAGGCAAGTGGGCCAAGTACCAGACATGGCAAAAACACCCATACAAACTAAAAACAAAGCCTAAAAGTGCTCCTCATGATTATTGCTTCTGCCTCCTCTCTGCTTCTCTTATTATATTAGAAGAGGCCTTGGGCTCTGGGACTGCTTGCCTTCAGCACAGGGGGCGGGAGGTTATTCTGATGGGTTTTGCTGCTCGGTGAAAGTTAAATCTGTGTATCAAGTGAACGGGGTGGGGCAGAATTGTGCTCTAAAAACCAGAAATTGTGGGTCCCTTTTGTGGAAACTGCTGTTTTAATATCTCATTACTTTTTTGCCAAATCCTCTCATTTTGGTTTGTAAAAAATGCTCAGCCCATGTTACGGGGATTGCATGGATGATGAGGTGACAGGCCTCATTCTCTGGAAACATCCTACTTGTGTTGTAATGCAGTTGAGGTTTCTTTTTGGGGCTTGCTTCTGATTCCAAACTCATGGAAGACCCTCTCACGGGGGGCTTGCTGACCTGTTTTCAGGCTGCAAAGAGGGTGACCGCAGTAGGATTGTTTCACTGGAACTGAGGCCTGGATGTGCATTTGGAGGTGGGGGGTGGGGGGTCAGTGGTCTTTCTACTGCTGCTGTTCTTACCAATGTTGGCCCCATTTCTCATCTGATGTAGCTACTCAAGGCGGGCATGAGTGCTGCCTGGGGAAGGCCACAAAACTGCTTCCCATTTTGTACACAACAGTTGTGCAGAAACCGTTTCCTGACAACCTTCTGGTTGACGTGCTCCCAATGTGTTTTGACACAAACTCCTGCAGCCTTGCCCGATCTTGAGTGGGGAAATGTTTCCAGTTGCTTCAGAGCCACACTGGTGGATGGCACAAGGAGTGCCAGTGTGTTAATGCCAACTCTGGCAGCTGTGGTATCACCACACTGTTGATACAGGAAGGTGGATGAGCTCTTCTGTTCCCTCAAAGCTCATTAGTTAAACCATGGGGGTCAGCTGTCTGTACATGAATTGTATTCAGTGCTAATCAAAGAGGAAGCTCTCAACTGAGTGGCATGTAGCCAGGTGGTTGGGTGGGCCTGTGAGCACAGTCTCCAGTGGGGCCAGCAGCTGGACTCCTTGGCCGGTGGCCCCATGGGCGTCTCTGCCCTAAACAGGAGGCTCCCCACGTTTGGGCTTTTTCTCTCTTCTGTGGGTGGCAGTTCTCCCAAGAGAAGCTCCTCTTCCTTATTTGCCTGGACTGCATTGCTGTCCTTTCCTGGCCACTCTGCCATGGAATAGAAAACCCGAATGGCAGCCTTTCTGTTGCCTACCTGGAAAGGCCGTGTTTCCAGGGGTCTAGGCCCCTCACTTAGTGCCTGGGGTGTTGTCCCTTGGGCCAGCCGGGGAGGGGGACGGGCTCAGGACCCTTCAATGTTGCTGGTACAGGGCTGTGACTACTGCACTCTTGAGTTAATGCTTCTACAGGTGATGACCACAAGACACAGAGAAATTAAACCTGGCGGCCTTGTTGAGCGTATGTAACATCCCACCTGCCTCACTTTCTCAATGTCTCCTGCTCTGTATTTGTTCCATTTCTCCCTCCCTTTTGAACCTTTCGAAATTTCGACTGTGATGCTGATACATTTTGGGCCTCTGAAACAAAACCCATCTGCCCTCCTGCTTCCACTCTCCATAGTTACATCTGAACTTCACTAATTTTGAGGATGTCGGTCACATGGCGGGAAAGCCTCACTTGCCACGTGTTGTGTCCCCTGTGGCTAGAACCAGCGAGCTTAGAGACTTTGAGTTTTTATGCAGGGGAGTTCACCTGACTCTCAATCAGCAGATTTAATGGGTTTCCTGTGTATTTCTTCCATGTTCAGAGAGGGGAAGAGAGGTCAAGCCTAGGTGGAGGAAAGGTCTCTGTTCCATGTATTGTCGAAGGCTTTCATGGCCAGAATCACTGGGTTGTTGTAGGTTTTCTGGGCTATATGGCCATGTTCTAGAGGCATTTTCTCCTGACGTTTCGCCTGCATCTATGGCAAGCATCCTTAGAGGTAATGAGGTCTGTTGGAAGTAGGAAAATGGGTTTATACATCTGTGGAATGACCAGGGTGGGACAAAGGACTCTTGTCTGCTGGAGCTAGAGGTGAATGTTTCAACTGACCACCTTGATTAGCATTTAATGGCTTTGAAGTGCCTGGGGGAATCTTTCTTTGAGAGGCGATTTGATGTGCCTGGTGTTTACTCTCTGTTGTTTTGCTGTTGTAATTTTTGAGTTTTTAAATATTTATTTATTTATTGGTTTCTGTTGTATACTGCTCTTCTCAGCCATCAGGCAACTCAGAGCGGTTAACAACCAGTATCAACAACACAGTACAAAATCATTAATCATTTAAAACAGTAATTTCAATTAATTAACATCAGAACATCAATACAACAATACAGGAAAACAATCCATCACGTCTCTGGTAGCCAGATTTTGTTCATTTTCATGTGGACAATTTCAACAGAAAGGAAGAAACCATGAAAATGAACAAAATCTGGCTACCAGTATTCAAAAACTCAAAAATTACAACAGCAAAGCAACAGAGAGTAAACAGTCAGGCACATCAAAGCAACAGAGAGTAAACAATCAGGCAAATCACCTCTCAAAGAAAGATTCCCCCAGGCACTTCCAAGCCATTAAATGCTAATCAAGGTGGTCAGTTGAAACATTCCCACCTAGCTCCAGCAGACAAGAGTCCTTTGTCCCACCCTGGTCATTCCACAGATATATAAACCCATTTTCCTAGTTCCAACAGTCCTCACTACCTCTGAGGATGCTTGCCATAGATGCAGGCAAAACGTCAGGAGAGAATGCCTCTAGAACATGGCCCTATAGCCCAGAAAACTTACAACAACCCGGCCTCTGTTCTGATACCAGTAGCAACCGGGACTCCCTGGTAGAGGTTCCTTCCAAGATTCTGGGTTGAATGTAGCTCAGGGACTTCTGAGGAGCCACTCCGCTGGCTCCAGGCATTAGTCCTATGAGGGGGGCTGGAGTACAGATTGGGCAGGAGGCGAGGTCAAAGGCTGACCCTTAAGAGGGTGGATGGGCGGGTGGGCCTGTATGCCTCTCTTGGGTGGGTGTGTTGCGTGAAGGAGCTGTGGCACGGGGTGAGGCATTAGTGAAGTTCAGCTCTAACTTGGTGCCACACCAAAAGTTGAAAGCAGTTTGAAACCACGAGTGCAGGCGCCCCTTGCTGGGACGGACCATCTCAAGGGACCTGAGCTTCTTGGGCCACCTGGGTGGCCTGGACCTTCAGCTTGGTTGGTTTTAAGACCGGCACCTGGTCAGGGATGTTGGGCAGCTGCATGACTGTGTGTGTTTGTCTCTGCCGCCGGTGTGGGACCCCAGCTCTGACGCTTCTCTCCTTTTCTCCCCTTTCCCCTTCTCTCTTTCTCTCTGTCTCCTGTGTCTTGCTCAGACATCCGGCTCCGTGTTCGTGCTGAATATTGTGAGCATGACTCTGTCTTGCGGCAGAACGTGATGTCGAACAAGCAGAACCACCTGGAGCGCCAGTTCGATGTCTTTGGGCAGTCCAACACCATCCTCAAGTCCCGCGACCTGGGCTCCATTATCTGTGACATCAAGTTCTCCGAGCTGTCCTACCTGGATGCCTTCTGGAGCGACTACATGAACGGCTCGCTGCTGGAGGCCCTGAAGGGCGTCTTCATCACGGAGTCCCTCAAAGAGGCCGTGGGCCAGGAGGCCATCCGGCTCCTTGTCAACGTCGATGAGGACGACTACGAGGAGGGCCGGCGCCTCTTGCTGGAAAGCGTCATCCCACAGGCCTGGTAGTACCAGCCTGATGGACATGTAGGTAGGTTCCCTCCAGAGCAGCCTGTGCGGACCTGTGCCACTTTGTACAGATCCCTCGCCATCCGTCGGTTTCCTGTGTTCCCCAGCTGCAATTGTGGGGTCATTTGGCTCCAGAGATGAGAGGGCCCTGGGACTTGGCTGAGGCTGGGATCACAAATGAGGCCACACCATTTATTTATTTACTAGCTTGGGGACCCAGCGCTGCCCGGGTTATTTGAGAAGGCATTTTTTGTTTTGTGAAGTTTGGTAATATCAGTTTGGTAATATGTAATGCTATTTATTAGGAAAATAAACAGTCTTTCTTTTTGTTTTTTTAATTAATGCTCCCATTAGAAAATGCATAAAGATGTGGGTGAACTACAATTTCCAGAATTGTGGGTCAGTCATTCCCAAACCCTGCCATTGCTTACAATTGGCCATGTTGGATCTGTGTGCCAAGTTTGGTCCAGATCCGACAGCAGCTGAGTTCAGTGGTATCTAGGTAAGGGTGAACTACAACTCCCAGATTCCCAGGGTAATCACCCCCAAGCTCAGCCAGTATGTACAATTGGCCATGTTGGTTCTGTGTGCCAAGTTTGGTCCCGATCCATCGTTGGCTGAGTTCACTGTTCTCTAGATAAGGGTGAACTACAACTCTCAGGGCAATCACCCCTAAACTCTGCAAGTATGGACAATTGCCCATGGTGGGTCTGTGTGCCAAGTGAGTTCCAGGTCCATCATTGGTGCAGTTCAGAGTGCTCTTAGATTGCAGGTGAACTATGCATCCCAGTCCCTACAACTCCTCTAAATCATGGTGAATTCTCTCCAAACCTCTCCGGTTGCTGATCAATTCCTCTGCTGTGTGCCAAAGGAAAGGGTTGGAACGGGATAAGGGAGAAGCAGTGGGTGGGGTCATGCAAATGAAGAGAGAAAGGAACACTGGGATGTGCTTGCTATAACCTGCAATGTCCTTTGAGAGAGTGACTTGCTGTCTTCTCAGCACTGGAAGCAATAGCCTATTTGTGGAGAGTGGAGGCTGTCTGTGTGAACAGACACCTGGGTCACATACAGATTTTCACTTTTATTATGTGTATAGATTTATTTATTTAGAAGTTATATATACTGGTCTTCTCACCTCCAAGGAGGGACTCAGGCCGGTTCACAACATGTGTTCATATACAACAAAAACAACACAGTGCATCATCATTACACGTTAAAATATAAGTACAATAAAAACATCATCATCACATTACACAAGCCAAGTCGTCAATACAGTCACAGTCATAGTTCATCATCCTCCTTCCATGTGGACGAGGATTCAATCCTGAAATGCCATGTTCCAAAGCCAGGTTTTTGTTATTTTCCTGAAGGTCAGGAGAGAGGGAGCAGATCTAATCTCTGGTGGGAGGGAGTTCCAAAGCCGAGGAGCCACCACCAAGAAGGCCCTGTCCCTCGTTCCCACCAAACGCGATTGAAAGTGGTGGGACCAAGAGCAGGGCCCCTCCAGAAGATCTTAGTAACCTTGATGGTTCATAGGGGGGAATCTGTTCGGACAGGTAAACTGGGCCGGAGTCGTTTAGGGCTTTATAGGTCAAAATCATGTCCTTCTCTCCATGTTGTGGCTCGTCCTGTTCCCTAAATAAGCTCTGTCTCCATAGATGAACCTGAGACATAGATGGGGACTGTAGTTATTTGTGTTTCCATTTTCAGGCAGACTGTGTCCTATTGTTACTGTTTTTTAAAGACATGTTTTTTATACACACGGAGCCCCTGATGGCGCAGTGGGTTAAACCCCTGTGCCAGCAGGACTGAAGAACGACAGGTCGCAGATTTGAATCCGGGGAGAGGTGGGTGAGCTCCCTCTATCAGCTCCAGCTCCTCATTCGGGGACATGAGAGAAGCCTCCCACAAGGATGATAAAAACATCAAATCATCCAGGCGTCCCCTGGGCAACGTCCTTGCAGGTGGCCAATTCTCTCACACCAGAAGCGAATTGCTCTTCACACGACAAAAAAACAAACAAAACAAACCCCTGTTTATTAAAGACATGTTTATTCCAAATATAGCAATGGATAATATAAAAGCAACAAGGCTAGAAAAAGGACACATGGCTAGACACTGCGGGCCTCGGGTGGTTAAAGGCATGAAGGGAAGGTCCTTTGCCTGACATCTGAATAATAATAATAATAATAATAATAATAATAATAAACCTTTATTTGTACCCTGCTACCATCTCCCGGAGGACTCGGTGCAGCTTACATGAGGCTGGGCCCAAAGACATCAGTAAAAACAACAAAAACAATACAACAAAACGAAATCAATACAAAGCAATAAACATTAACAAAACACCACGACACATTAAAATCAATGGCAGGGCCAAATGTAATAGTTAAAATTAAAAAAAAATGCTGGGCATGACCAGGTGAAAAGGGTACGTATTAGGAGGGGGATGGGGCATGCAGATATCTTGGGTCTCTAGTAAAGTGCATTTGAGGACATATTGCTGGGAGTTTCCTTATTCTGAGAAGGCACACTGGAACAACCATGTTTTCAAGCTCCTAAAAATTGCTAACGTTGGGGCGTGCCTGATGTCCTTGGGGAGAGAGTGCCAGAGTCGAGGGGCCATCACCGAGAAGGCCCTGTCCCTCGTCCCCACCAATCGCACTTGCGATGCAGGTGGGATTGTGAGCAAGGCCTCCCCAGATGATCGAAGAGATCGTGTGGGTTCGTAAATGTGGGCAGAGATCTCCATGTGGGCTGTGCCCTGCTGAACATGCTCTTCTTCTCTTGCAGAGAACTTCACTGTCAGTCCCCTGTTTCCACGTGGCTTCTCTGCATCGGATATGGACTTGAAGGGGAGGAGAAGGACTTTGAGGAAAGGACTCTTCGCCCCGTTGGGAGGCAGGGCTGGATCCTGACCACAGTGGGGCTCCTCTCCTAGAAGCTGAAGGGCGGAAAGGACCGCAGGGGCCGTGCGGGTGTGGGGTGCCCCTGCAGCAGCAGCAGGAGCAGTGCCAGCCGTCCAGAGCCAAGGGGGCATCTTGGGGAGACCGTCCTGTCCTGATGAAGCTGAGAGGGGGTCCTGGGCCCCTTGGCATTGTTTTTGTGGTGGTGGGTTTTTGCCAGGTCTCTTGCAGAGGAGGGTAGCACTCATTGGGCAGAGTTGCGGGCGGGCAGCAAAGCGCTCTGTGTTAACCGTTCCTTTTCTTTAAAAGGAGAACCACCTTATTTTCCCTCAGATCTGATTTAGGCACCGGCTTTCTTCCCTTTGAGTCAGGAAGACAGCCAAGGACTAAAGGTGGACACGAGTCACTTTTCGGCTGTGTGGCTCTTTGTATATAATATACATAATAGGGTTTTTAAGAAGGTGGAGGATCTGTGATTGCAGCACCCGCGGGTAGAGAGAACTACTTAGCGGAAATGAGGAAGGTCAGAGGCCCAAAGCGTGTAATTTAAAAAGTCGTATTTTTTTTACAGAAAAAAAGAGAGACTTTTGGACAAAATTCTTAATGTGTTGTATTTGCAAATGGACAATGTTAATAAAGAAGACAGTTTGCAGCACTTTGGGATGATTCTTCATTTCTAGCACAGGCAGACACAACTGGCATCCAGGGGAAGAGGCTGAGAGTTTCCCACTACATACTTACTTACTTACTTAGGCAATCCCTCCTTGGACGAGTAAGATGTTCTTCCTTGATGCCTATTTTTGTGGGTTCGTTGGTGGCTGTGGAGCCCTATTCTTGCTCTGCATCTTCTCCCGCAGTGAAGGCATTAGTTTCCAGGTGGAAGGCGGTCCCGGTCGGGGTTGGCTTGACGCACCTTCCTCCTGGCACATTTCTCTCTTTCACCCTCCACTCGTGCCTCCTCGAATTCTGCAGCACTGCTGGTCACAGCTGACCTCCAGCTGGAGCGCTCAAGGGCCAGGGCTTCCCAGTTCTCAGTGTCTATGCCAGAGTTTTTAAGGTTGGCTTTGAGCCCATCTTTCAATCTCTTTTCCTGTCCACCAACGTTCCTTTTTCCGTTCTTGAGTTCAGAGTAGAGCAACTGCTTTGGGAGATGGTGGTCGGGTATCCGGACAACATGGCCAGTCTAGCGGAGTCGATGGCAGAGGAGCATCGCTTCAATGCTGGTGGTCTTTGCTTCTTCCAGCACACTGACATTTGTCCGCTTGTCTTCCCAAGACATTTGCAGGATTTTCCGGAGGCAACACTGATGGAATCGTTCCAGGAGTTGCATGTGACATCTGTAGACAGTCCACGTTTCGCAGGCATAGAGTTTCCCACCACATGACCTCAAGGGGATGGGCAGTGTGTTTTTCCTGTGCACATGGTGGTCTCTCTGGGGGGGGGGGGGGGGTGTCTTATTCGGCCCAGGCAAGGCAACCGTTTCAGCCACAAAAAGTCACTTCTTGTTCTGAAAAAGGCCTCCTGAGCCTAAAGGAGGGCCCACGTGTGGTAAACAAGCACTAGAGAGCACTGGAGGGAACGATACTAGAGACAAAGTTGAAGTACTTTGGCCACATCATGAGGAGACAGGAAAGCCTAGAGAAGACAATTATGCTGGGGAAAGTGGAAGGCAAAAGGAAGAGGGGCCGACCAAGGGCAAGATGGATGGATGGCATCCTTGAAGTGACTGGACTGACCTTGAGGGAGACCCTGGGGGTGGTAACGGCCGACAGGGAGCTCTGGCGTGGGCTGGTCCATGAGGTCACGAAGAGTCGGAGACAACTGAACGAATGAACAACAACAACAACGAATGAACAACAGAGAGCATTTGGGGCCAGGAAATACTTTTTTATCCATGGGAATGGGATGGCAAAAGCATCTTCTAGAACAGTGTTTCTCAACCTGGGGGTCGGGACCCCTGGGGGGGTTGCGAGGGGGTTTCAGAGGGGTCACCAAAGACCATCGGAAAACACATTTCTGATGGTGTTAGAAATCCCTTCGACATAGTCATTTGGGTACACAGTGCTCTGTGGATGTAGGTAAACTACATTTCCCCTAAATCACTGTCAATTCATCCCAAATCCCTCCAGTATTTTCTGTTGATCTTGGGGGTCTCTGTGTGGGAAGTTTGGCCCAATTCTATTATTAGTGGGGTTCAGAATACTCTTTGATTGTAGGTAAACTATAAATCCGAGCAACTACAACTCCTAAATGTCAAGGCCTATTTTGCCCAAGCTCCACCAGTGTTCACATTTGGGCATATTGAGTATTCATGCCAAGTTTGGCCCATATCTATCATTGTTTGAGTCTACAGTGCTCTCTGGATGTAAGTGAACTACAACTCCAAAACTGAAGGGCAATGCCCATCAAAGCCTTCCACTATTTTCTGTTGGGGCCGACCAAGGGCAAGATGGATGGATGGCATCCTTGAAGTGACTGGACTGACCTTGAAGGAGCTGGGGGTGGTGACGACCGACAGGGAGCTCTGGCGTGGGCTGGTCCATGAGGTCACGAAGAGTCGGAGACGACTGAACAAATGAACAATAACAGCCAGATTTTGTTCATTTTCATGGTTTCCTCCTTTCTGTTGAAATTGTCCACATGCTTCTTGTGGATTTCAATGGCTTCCCTGTGTCGTCTGACATGGTGGTTGTGAGAGTGGCCCAGCATTTCTGTGTTCTCCAATAATAATCTGCTGTGTCCAGGCTGGTTCATCAGGTGCTCTGCTATGGCTGACTTCTCTGGCTGAAGGAGTCTGCAGTGCCTTTCATGTTCCTTGATTCGTGTGTTGGGCAATGCTGCTGCGTTTGGTGGTCGCTCTGGAGACTTGTCCACAGCTGCATGGTACGCGGTAGACTCCTGCAGAAGTGAGAAGATCCCTCTTGTCCTTTGCTGAATGGAGCATTTATCTACCATATACCATGCAGCTGTGGTCAAGACTACATAGGGACCGCCAAATGCATGTGGACATGCTAATCAATGTGATCAATTGAAACATTCTCACCTAGCTCCAACAGACAGGAGTCCTTTGTCCCACCCTGGTCATTCCACAGATATATAAACCCCTTTTCCTTGTTCCAACAGACCTCACTATCTCTGAGGATGCTTGCCATAGATGCAGGCGAAACATCAGGAGAGAATGCCTCTATTTATTTATTTATTTATTTATCGTGTCATCAGCTACCATACCATTGTATTACATTTCTAACAGAACAAAACAAACAGATAAAAAAAGCACAAATTTTGCAAACTTGGTAGTTGATTAAATGTCCTTTGACCAGTATCTGGCCACGTGGAGTGCCTCTGGTGTTGCCGCAAGGAGGTCCCCCATTGTGCATGTAGCAGGGCTCAGGTTGCATTGCAGCAGGTGATCTGTGTTTTTCTCTCCTCCACACTCGCATGTCGTGGACTCCACTTTGTGGCCCCATTTCTTGAGGTTGGCACTGCATCTCGTGGTGCCAGAGCGGTCTGTTCAGCGCCTTCTAAGTCGCCCAGTCCTCTTTGTGCCCAGGGGGGAGTCTCTCATCTGGTATCAGCCACGGATTGAGGTGCTGGATTTGAGCCTGCCACTTTTGGACTCTCGCTTGCTGAGATGTTCCAGCGAGTGTCTCTGTAGATCTAAGAAAACTATTTCTTGATTTAAGTCGTTGACGTGCTGGCTGATACCCAAACAAGGGATGGGCTGGAGATGTCTCTGCCTTGGTCCTTTCACTCTTGGCTGCTACTTCCTGGATGTCAGGTGGTGTGATACTGGCTAGACTGTGTAATTTCTCCAGTGGTGTAGGGCACAGACACCCTGTGATAATGTGGCATGTCTCATTAAGAGCCACATCCAGAATGCCTTTAGAACATGGCCATATAGCCCGAAAAAACCTACAACAACCCAACTACTGGTTTTCCCCACTCCAACTCCCATAGCACTCCAACCGGTGTATTGCATGTTGTTCCCAACCTGGCCACCAGGTGACTCCACTCCTCTATGTTTGCCCTTCTTTCTCCCCATATTGGTCCAGAGGGTTCTTCCTATTACTTTCCCACGTCCCTGAAGGAATACCATTCCTCCACTGCCTGTGATTAATTATGGGGTACGGTGGGAGCGAGGACATCCCTGTCAGGAGAGGGTCCCCCCCAGAAAAGGCTTCCCCGCTTCCATCTCGGCCTCTGCACAGCTGCTGCTTCCAAAAAATTGGGAGAGAGTTTCATTCAAGGCTAGTCTAAGTTGTGGGGCTGAAGTGCAAGCGCATGTTGATGCTGGAGGTTACTGGGGGGTGGCTTGTGGGATAATAAGACTGGTCGAGAGAGGTGAGCATTTCTTGCTGGCTTGCGTTTTCCAGGCCCCTTCCACACAGCTGAATACCATCCCACATTATCTGCTTGGAACTGGAATATACAGCAGTGTGGACTCAGATAACCCGGTTCTGGCCCAACTTACCTGTCCGAATGTGTCTCCCCTAACAAACCATCGAGGACTCTAAGATCATCTGGGGAGGCCCTGCTCTCGGTCCCGCCTTTGTCTCTAGTACATTTGGCAGGGACGAGAGACAGAGCCTTCTCAGTGGTGGCCCCTTGGCTATGGAACACCTTCCTTAGGGAGATTAGATCTGCTCCCTCCCTGTTAACGTTTCAGAGGCAAATTAAAACATGGCTGTTTGAGCAAGTGTTTACAAATACAGAGTAGCTAATATAGGAAATCAAATGACCTGACAATGGAACTGGACAATGCTTGATAATAATGAGACGCTAATTATGTTATTTGTATTGTCGAAGGCTTTCATGGCTGGAATCACTAGGTTCTTGTGGGTTTTTTCGGGCTATATGGCCATGTTCTAGAGGCATTTTCTCCTGACGTTTCGCCTGCATCTATGGCAAGCATCCTCAGTCACTACCTCTGAGGATGCTTGCCATAGATGCAGGCGAAACGTCAGGAGAGAATGCCTCTAGAACATGGCCATATAGCCCGAAAAAACCCACAAGAACCTAATGATGTTATTGCTTTTATGGTGTTTTATATTGTTTAATGTTTTAATCTGTATTATGTTTTATATGTACTGATTTGTTGGAAACTGCCTAGAGTCGCTGATTGGCTGAGAAAGGTGGAATACAAGTACAGTAAATAATAAATAAACCCAGATCAAAGCAGATACTGTGGGATTTCCAGCCTGGATGCTCTGGGGTAGAGGGCTGTGTGGAAGGGCCCTGAGCATTCATCCACGTGGACAGATTTCTGCATATTCAGGAGGGAAAGAACCTGAGGTTTTGAAAAAAAAAAAAACCCAATGCGAGAGAGCCCATTTCCTTGAGCAGGGGAGTGAGGCATTTGGGTTTCCGCCTCTCTTCTTTTCTGGGAGACTCCACTGCTTTACCAGGCTGCAACCAAGCCTGATCCCACAATGTGGCAGGTGCCATTGCTCTTTGGCCTTGCTTCTCTTGGTGGCCTTTAGAGCGGGCATGGGCCAACTTGGGCCCTCCCTACAGGTGTTTCGGACTTCAACTCCCACAATTACTAACAGCCTACCAGCTGGTAGGAATCCTAAGTGTTCAAGTCCAAGACACCTGGAGGGAGGGCCCAAGTTTGCCCATGCCTTCCGGCTATTAGGAATTGTGGGCGTGGAAGCCCAAAACACCTGGGCGAAGGCGTTCGTGGCCGGAATCACTGGGTTATTGTAGGGTTTTTTTGCGCTCTATGGCCATGGTTTAGAGGCATTCTCTCCTGACGTTTCGCCTGCATCTATGGCAAGCATCCTCAGAGGTTGTGAGGTCTGTTTTAACTTGGAAAAGGGGTTTATATATCTGTGGAAAGACCAGGGTGAGACAAAGGATTCTTGTCTGCTGGAGCTAGGTGGGAATGTTTCAACTGACCACCTTGATTAGCATTTAATGCCTTGACAGGGCCTAGAGCACTGTCTAATCCTCTAATCACCTCCCAACAAAAGTTTGCTCTAGGAACTGTCAAGCCATTATATGCTAATCAAGATGGTCAGTTGAAACATTCACACCTAGTGGTCAGTTGAAACATTCATACCTGTTCCTTACAGGTGAACACTCTTCGTCTGCCTTACTAAGCAAAGGTTGTAAATTAAAACAGCAAAACAACAGAGAGGAAACAATCTGGGACATCTAATCACCTCTCAACAAAAGATTGCCCCAGGCACTGCCAGGCCATCAAATGCTCATCAAGGTGGTCAGTTGAAACATTCACACCTAGGTTGTTGTAGGTTTTTCCGGGCTATATGGTCATGTTCTGGAGGCGATTTTTCTCCTGACGTTTCACCTGCATCTATGGCAAGCATCCTCAGAGGTAGTGAGGTCTGTTGAAAGTAGGAAAAATGGGTTTATATATCTG
Source organism: Anolis sagrei (assembly GCF_037176765.1). Classification (NCBI taxonomy): domain Eukaryota; kingdom Metazoa; phylum Chordata; class Lepidosauria; order Squamata; family Anolidae; genus Anolis; species Anolis sagrei. The sequence goes on from NC_090034.1 coordinate 109,186,177, forward strand.
TGGAATGGCCAGGGTGGGACAAAGGACTTTTGTTTGCTGGGGCTAGAGGTGAATGTTTCAGCTGATCACCTTGATTAGCATTCAATGGCTTAGAAGTGCCCAGGGGGAATCCCTTGTTGAGAGTGATTTTATGTGCCTGTTTGTTTCCCCTCTGTTGTTTTGCTGTTGTGATTTTTGAGTCCTTTAATAATTCACACCTAGCTCCAACAGACAAGAGCTCTTGGTCCCACCCCGGCCATTCCACAGATATATAAACCCATTTTCCTAGTTCCAACAGACCTCACTACCTCTGAGGATGCTTGCCATAGATGCAGGCGAAACGTCAGGAGAGAATGCCTCTAGACCATGGCCATATAGCCTGAAAAAAACTACAACAACCCACCTGGAGTTTGCCCATGCCTCCCGTATGGGCTTACCTGGCATGCCTCCTGTGGCCTCTCATGCTTTACTAGACCTTCCCTGAGAATCTCTCTTTGGTTTCCTTTCACCAGAGAGTTTTCAACACCAAATCCTTGACCCCCTTATACATAATCCCTGCAGAAATCCTTGCCACCGAAATGGTCTGGCTGCAGAAGGGTAGTCGTTGGGGGCCGCTGTTCCCTCATCTTGTAGCAGGGGGCGCACCACTCCCGAGCCGCATGGGCCCTTTCCACATTAGTCGTAATTCATCGGTTCCTCTGCCCCCCCCCCCCCCTCCACACCAAACACACCGAATGAAATGGTGGCAGTCGGGAAGAAACCATGGTCACAACAACAACAACTCAAAAGGAAAACTAAGCCGGGCATTGCAGCAAACGGAGACCCCCTGAGCCAACTCCGGGCACCAAACAATTGCCTTGGAGCCCCTTGCGTGGTGGAGAGAAGGCCAGAAAGGTGGCCGGAGAGAAAGGGGGCAACCTCTGCACCCAGGACCCCTGGAAGGCCCTTGCAAAGAGCCAGAGGTTCCCCCCCGTGGGCCTGGCTCCCTGCCTAAATAGAATAGAACAACTTGTATTGTCAATGTATATCGTACAATGAAATTAAAGGCCACCCCTAATGCACATTAGATATGTAGGATTACAAAACAAAGCACCCATCCTTCCACATTCTAATCACTATCGCAGAACCCCAATTGACATATCAGCGTGAAACCGGAGAGTTCCATATAGTCACCGCTTTAGGATAAAAGCTCTCTCTTTGCATATTTGTCCTTGCTTTTATCATCCTATAATGTCTGCTAGATGGTTTTGTTGTTGTTGTTCATTTGTTCAGTCGTTTCCAACTCTTTGTGGCCTCATGGACCAGCCCACGCCAGAGCTCCCTGTCAGTTGTCACCACCCCCAGGGTCTCCTTCAAGGTCAATCCAGTCACTTCAAGGATACCATCCATCCATCTTGCCCTTGGTCGATCCCTCTTCCTTTTTCCTTCTATTTTCCCCAGCATCATTCCCTTCTCTAAGCTTTCCTTTCTTCTCATGATGTGGCCAAAGGACTTCCTCTTGACCTCTCATCTCCTTCCCTCCAGTGAGCAGTTGGGCTTTCTTTATTGAAGTATGGACTGGTTGGATCTTCTCGCGGTCCAAGGCACTTCTCATGATGTGGCCAAAGGACTCCATCTTTGCCTCTACTATCCTTCCCTCCAACGAGCAGCTGGGTTTTCTTTCCTGGAGGATGGACTGGTTGGATCTTCTGGTGGTCCAAGGCACTCTCAGCACTTTCCTCCAGCACCACAGTTCAAAAGTGCCTCTTTTCCTTCACTCAGCCTTCCTTCTGGTCCAGCTCTCATATCCATAAGTGACTATGAGGAATACCACTGCTTTGACTATGCGGATCTTTGTTGCCAGTGTGATGTCTCTACTCTTCACTATTTGGTAGATGGTAATAATAATGGTCCGGATGCCCGACCACCGTCTCCCAAAGCAGTTGCTCTACTCCGAACTCAAGAACAGAAAATGGAATGTTGGTGGGCAGGAAAAGAGATTTAAAGACGGGCTCAAAGCCAACCTTAAAAACTCTGGCATAGACACTGAGAACTGGGAAGCCCTGGCCCTTGACCGCTCCAGCTGGAGGTCAGCTGTGACCAGCAGTGCTGCAGAATTTGAGGAGGCACGAATGGAGGGCGAAAGGGAGAAGCGTGCCAAGAGGAAGGCACGTCAAGCTAACCCCGACCAGGACCGCCTTCCACCTGGAAACCAATGCCCTCACTGCGGAAGAAGATGCAGAGCAAGAATAGGGCTCCACAGCCACATGCGGACCCACAAGAATGTTGGAAGACAATTATCCTCGGAAAACGAGGGATCGCCTAAGTAAATAATAATAATAATAATAATAATAATAATAATAATAGAATATCAAGGGTGAGATGGATCCTTAAGGGAAAAAATGGCGCTTTCTTCAGGCAGCAGGAATGGTAAACCATATGCCATAGGTGAAATAGAACACTATCGTACAGCTTGCCATTCAGTTGCTGGTTCCTTAAAAGTCTCAGATCATCCAATCTTTGCTGGTCCCTCTTAGGCAACGCAGCCGCAGGTCAGCTCTTCCATGACAATCTAGCACCCAGGCCATCCCTGGAGGAAGCCTTCGAAAGGGCCTTGGTCAAGGGGAAGTGGATACGGGGATAGGGCACCAGGTTGGTCTGGAATTCAGTCAGGTCAACATTCAAGGCCCATCAAACCTCAAGGAAGCAGTAATGGAGGACACCATCTGCCCAAACACCCGGTTGAGGTTGATATATGTTGGATGCTCCACGTTGAGGTTGCGGTTGCAGATCTCATAGATGGCTTCATTGTCCACCGTGAATGAGCAGTCCGAGTGCTCCAGGGTGGTGTGGGTGGTCAGGATGGAGTTGTAGGGCTCCACTACTGCAGTGGAGATGCGTGGGGCAGGGTTGACTGAGAATTTGAGCTTGGCCTTCTTTCCAAAACCAACCGAGAGCCGCTCCATTAGGAGAGACGTGGAGCCTGACCCTGTCCCTCCACCAAAGCTGTGGAAGACCAAGAAACCTTGGAGGCCACAGCACTGGTCTGCCACTTTGCGAATCCTATCCAGAACCGTGTTGATGACTGCCTTGCCGATGGTGTAATGGCCTCGGGCGTAATTGTTGGCAGCATCTTCTTTGCCGCTGATCATCTGCTCCGGGTGGAAGAGGGAACGGTACTTCCCAGTACGGATCTCATCGACAACGGAAGGTTCCAGGTTTACAAAAACTGCCCTGGGGACATGCTTTCCTGCCCTCGTTTTGCAGAAAAAGGTCTCGAAGGATGAATCCACTTGTCCTTCTTGGATGGCGCTAGCGATGGTCCTGTCCGACAAGATCCCGTGTTCCAGACAATACAACTCCCAGCAAGCATTGCCCCTCTGGACACCAGCCTGGCCCACATGGATGGAGATGCACTCCCTCATGATGACTTAGTCAGCTAAGCTCTTGCAACCAAAGAAAAAAATGATGACCTTTGGAGTTCTTGCAAGCAAGGGAAGAGATATTTGATGACCTCGCCTTGGTCCCCAATGGGCTCCAGGTATTTCAGGAAGGGAGGCCCAGTCCCTGCCCCTCGGTGCCATTCTGGGCCAGGGATCCCCGCCTCCCCCGGAGTGTGAGGAGGCCTTTCTGCCCAGAGGCCGGTCTCCCCTCCTTCCCTCCTCCCTGCGCCTGGCTTCTGCTTGAGAGAACAGGGCCGAGGAGTTCAAGGAGACCACGGATTCCATACAAACAACCCCTCTCTCTCTCCGTCTCTCTCTTTTGTTGCAAAGGATCACCAAGATCAATCACGCACCAACCCTTTTCCAACTCAGAATGGGCTCCTCCAAGGTGATCAGGGGGGGGGAGGGGGGGCTGTGCATTAGAATGTGTTTCTCCATTGCAGGCTTGTATGGGCTCAGTGGGGAAGCATCCCTTTCTGCAAAGCCCACCGCTCTCCCCCGTCCCCGTGTGTCTTTCCAAGCGGCCAGTCCGATGTGAGAGAAAGCATCATCCTGCAAATTTATAAATTAAAGCAGCGCATGGGGGGGGGGGGAGGCAGGGCCGGTGGGCCAGGGTTTTCCCAGAGGCTTTTTGAGAACATGTCATTCTGGGCCTTTGTGGCGTCACAAGGGGGAAGGAAGGAAGGTGCAAGGTTTGTGCAAAGTTAATTAAAAAGCCCAAGTGGGATGCCTTCAACGCGGGGCCAAAGGGCTAAGAAGGCAGCGGTGGCCCAACTGACCGCCGGTTCCTGGTCTTTGCAGGCATGTCCGCACATCCGCCGCTTTGTGGCCGGCGCACGGACTGGACTGGACGGACACACAAAGCCGCTGCGTGTCAGCCGGCCGTGCGGAGAGAGAGGCTGCGCTCACATTAACACACACACACGAGAAAGAAAGAAAGAGAGGCAGAGAGGGAGGGAGGAAGAAGCTCCGCGCTGTCATCTATCACCCATTGATCCGCACATTTCAAATTAATTGGCAAAATTAATCCGATCCGATTTCCCCGATAAAGACCAGCGGGGAGGTTCGCGACACCTCTTCCAAGCCGTATTATTCCACTTTGCAAAACAGGTTCCTGGACCTTCCTTGAGCCTCCGCGCACTCCCTTTCCTCGGAAGAAGAAGGAATCGGGGATTTTCCACTGGACAAAAATTCTGTGTGCCGTCCTTCGCCCGCAACCATATCACATCACGCTGAAATAAAGCACACAGCGGACGGTTTAGGCTCCTTGGCGAGGATCCTTTCCAGCTCTTTTAATGGCTCTTTAGAGCAATCTGTCGATCTGGATCCAAAATAATGGTGTCCATAATTACGATTCCCACTTCCCTGGCAGACAAGTGCAACAGTTCCCCATTTGTGCGTCACTGTCTCTGCTTTATCTGGATGCTTGCATTTCTTAATAACATCGTCATTTGCCATTAACCCAACAATTCAAATTATTTGCATGGCTTTATTTATTTCATAAGATACCGTATATACTCGAGTATAAGCCGACCCAAATATAAGCCGAGGCACCTAATTTTACCACAAAAAACTGGGAAAATGTATTGACTCGAGTATAAGCCGAAGGTGGGAAATGCAGCAGCTACGGGTAAATTTCAAAATAAAAATTATATTAATTTAGGCATTAGTAGGTTAGATGTTTTTGAATATTTACATAAAACTGTAATAATAATAATAATAACAACAACAACACGTTATTTGTACCCCGCTACCATCTCCCCAAGGGACTCGGTGTGGCTCACATGAGGCCGAGCCCAAACACAACAATACAAGCAATAATAACAACAATACAAGCAAATAAAATAAAAACATAGACAATAAAATATACAACATTATCAATAAGACAACAAGCAATTAAAAACAGTGGGATGGCCAAATGTAATTCAAGATAAGACTGTCCAACTCTGATTGAACCATTATTCTAACCTTTTTCAATGTAAATATGCTTACATGTCCTCCAATAATAAATAGAGTAAAATAATAATAAAAAATTAATAAATGTAAGAATAACAATAATAAATAGAGTAAAATAATGAATGTAATAATAACAACAATAAAATAATAAATGCAATAATAATAGAGTAAATAATAAATGTAAGAATAACAATAATAAATAGAGTAAAATAATAAATGTAATAATAACAACAATAAAATAATAAATGCAATAATAATAGAGTAAATAATAAATGTAAGAATAACAATAATAAATAGAGTAAAATAATGAATGTAATAATAACAACAACAATAAAATAATAAATGTAATAATAATAATAATAGATTAAAATAATAAATGTATCAATAACAATAATAGAGTAAAATAATGAATGTAATAATAATAACAATAAAATAATAAATGTAATAATAATAATAGAGTAAAATAATAAATGTAATGACAATAATAAAATAATAAATGTAATAATAATAATAACATCAACAACAAAATACAATACAATGCAAAGTAAAATACAATGTAAATACAATGTAAAGTAAAATACAATGGTATGGTTGCTGATGACACGATAAATAAATAAATAACAACAAAGTAAAATAATAAATAACATTGACTCGAGTATAAGTCGGGGGAGACTTTTTCCGCCTAAAAAAAGGACTGAAAAACTAGGCTTATACTCGAGTATATACAGTAATCCCTATTTCTCTTCCGCATTGAATATTAATTTCTTAGATGAAAATAAGGTCTGCCTGGAATAACTAATGTTTAACTTTCAGGATGCACCAAAAATTCACATTAGGCAGAATGTGTTCTATAACATTATTATTCCACACAGTGTTCTGGGAACGGCAGGTATCCTAATGTCCGACAGATTTGGTGCTAATTTTGTGTTGTTTCTGAACCTTGCATTGCGTGAGAATCAGGATTGTAGGCACCCGGCGACCAATGTCACACCGAAAGCCGTTTCATTCCAAAGAGAAATTATGGCTTTCTGGTGAAAGTGGCGTGTATTATTAACGGGAGTGACTTGGCTAATAGGAATTAATTCGGAGTCACCCAGAGCTTACAATGGGAATAAAAGCGGCAACGAAGGTGTCAGAAGGAAGCCAAACACCAGATATATAGAGAGGAAGACATATAGATATATATATATAATCCCCCCAAATGCTGAATGCAGCCATCCAGAGACGCAGAGTTGAATTCTTGTTTTACATTGGTCCTAAATTCTTCACAACATTCCTATGAATTCATTAAAGAATAATACTCATGAGCTAATTGCAATAAGATATTTTTTGTTCCTACAATAATTGAACACATTGTAAACATGTTTGGCATGACAAAGAATGCCATGAGATGGAACACGTTAAAGTTAATTGCCTTGCATTGCATGTGACTTGTTTCTGTATTTGGATCTGGAAATGAAATATTAAATACTCTGTTCTGTAAGATTTGGCCTTTACGAAGGAATCTGTATTTTCTATCCAAAGATGTGGTATTATTTTTCTATTTCTGCATTATTGGATATAAAGGTTTTATTCTTCCGTGATAGAAACCCCTTCATTTAATACTAGGCATATATTTCTGAACAACAGCTTACCAATTAGCATATTAATTCTTCACCCAAAATTCCTGAAAATCCCTACCGGAAATCCAATCTTTTTTCCAACAGCATTTAAACAAAAATCAGATATAACCTCTTGGGGGGGGATCCGATTGGTCTTAATTGTTTTACACACAATGCACCTACTGAAAACTAATCAAACAATTATAGATAGGATACATTAATTTCCAAAATGTAAACCATGCCATGTGTGAAGCGTGCCCTCAAAGTATCAGTCAAGCACAACATTTCCTATTTTGTATCAAGACAATTCAGTCACTAATTCATTGTATGCAAACTCTTTCCATTTTACCTACAATTTTAATATTTGCATCTCATTTCTATACTCAAGTTATAGTTATATATAAACCAACCCTTAGAAGCTTATAAACATTTTTTGTCCAATTTGCATATGATATTTAATATTTACAAGGTAAATTTGCATGCCATATTTACATGAAATCGTTTTGCATACAGAACATAGAACACAAAATCCTTGGTTTTTTAAAAATGCAATGGAACGTGCTTTTTCTTTTTGTTTACTAACAAACTTGCAGACCTTCTTGGAGATGAAAATCCCCTTTTGCTGTGATTAATGCCCACTTTTTAGTGCTAATAAGGAAAGGTATTTAATCCTGCTATGCTTGCTCAGAGAATAATAAAAGTTTCCATGATGTGTGTTAATGGGAGTTTTGGGTGAGTGTGCATACGGTAACGATAGATATATACATATGAATATTATGTATGCATTGCTTGTTTGTAAATACTTACAGTCTTAACAATTAAGACATACTATGACTTATTTTTGTATGATCTGAATTCTCAATAGTGAATCCTTGTGAGTCAAACACTACAATAATGATGTTATATTAGTAGCAAGATGGCATACACCATAAATATGCATTTTTTAATAATAATGGGCTTGCATATTCTAATTATATTTCTTATCCATCTTTTTGGTTTTTCAAGGAATGGACCAACATAGAACTTCTGCATTTTAAAAAGAGCTGTTGCAATCTCAGTATGCAATGCATGGAAATCAGGTCCTACTTTGGCCCATCAGCCTTTTCTCTTTCAAAATGCCTAATGTTTCATCTGCTAAAATGTTACTTATTTTATGAATGTTGCTTGCAATTTCTGCTCTCAGGAGGAATGGCGTTTCGTTCTGAATATCACGCACCTCAACCCTTCACTATAGCAGAATACTTCCTCTGCCTTACTAAGCAGAGTTTATTCAAAAAGTAAGGAACATATTTGCACTTGATTGGGGTGGGATGGGGGGGGGGCACTAAACGGAAATACATGTCAAGTATCAACTGATGTAAAAGAGGTGTGTTTCAAGAATGTTTCCTGTGCAAATATATTCCTCCTGTTCAAGGAGCTCCATTGCCTGTCGTTCATTTTCTGGTCCCAATTCAAGGTGCAGGTGCTTACCTACAAAGCCCTAAACGGTTTGGGACCCACCTACCTGCGTGACCGCATCTCTGTGCACGAACCCACATGATCTCTTTGTTCATCTGGAGAGGCCCTGCTCATCATCCCACCTCCATCACAAGCATGATTGGTGGGGATGAGGGATAGGCCCTTCTCGGTGGTGGCCCCTCGACTCGGAACTCGCTCCCCAAGACATTAGGCATGCCCCAACTCTGGCAGCCTTATGAGGAGCCTGAAAACGTAGTTGTTCCAGTGTGCTTTCCCAGAATAAGGAAACCCTAAGCAACATGTCCCTAATTGCACTTTACTAATGATCTAGGATTGTCTGCTCACTCCATCTCTCTCCAAATATCCTAGTTATATGTCACCTTGTCATGCCCAGCATTTAAAAAAAATTAATTATTACAATTGGCCCACCATAGGTTTTTAATGTATCATGGTGTTATTGTTACTGTTTATTGCTTTGTTTATGAGTTTATTTATTGTCTGTATTGTTGTTGTTGTGTTTTACTGATGTATTTGGGCTCGGTCTCTTGTAAGCCGCACCAAGTCCTTCGGGAGATGGTAGTGGGGTATAAATAAAGGTTTATTATTATTATTATTATTATTATTATTATTATTATTATATATTGCATGCAGGGCCTTCACATTTGAATGAGAGGTATAAATCCTCTAGTGTGTAAAGAACATTTGGCCAAGTCGGATGCATTTTGGAAATGAGGAATATTGATTATTCCTCATTTTAGCATTATTATTATTAATTGACACTAAAGCTGGATTTCGTATCCCAAATATAGATCTCGTTTGCTGTGACATACTGTGCTTTCGTGTCAATATTATTACTATTATTATTATTATGCTGGAGAGTTACAACTCCTTTCCGGCACCATCTCCTTCTTGCATCTCTGTGTCAAATGAAGGTCCTTGTGGGGTGTTTGGGGCATCCAGGGGAGGCTCCAAAGGAGGTGGGGGCAAGCCTGAGACTGAGTGAGAATGCACACAGGTCCTAAGCTTTAAGGCTCATCTGTGCAAAATTGCTGAGGACCTGAAGTGGCCAAGGGAGGGGGGGGAAGGAGGGAAGAAGAGGGCTTTCAAGCTCCCCCCGCCACCTCAACCTGCACTTGCTTTGGACACACACAGGATTCAGCATCAGGAACCTCCCCCCCCCCCCCCAAATACATAAATAAATACCACTTTAGGGGAACTGGGCTGTTTCCCTCTCAGCCCTAAGCCCTGGGGACCCTCTCCCAAAGCTTTCCCCAAACCAGAGCGGCCTCCTCCACTCTCCACCCAACAATGCCCTTTCCATCCTTTTAACCCCCCCCCCCCCCAATTAATAAAGTTGGGCGGCATGTCCCCATGTCCCATGCTGCTTTTCCTCAGATGAAGCCTAGACTCTTCCTCAAGGGCTTTTCTCTCCACAGAGAACCAAAACTACTTTGAGTCTACTTGTGGACAGTAAAAGTGGAGTATAATATAATACTATATATAATACGATATAATTATATATTTTATATGACATGTAATATTACTAATAATATGACAATATAATGGTATAGTACAATATAGTAATATATAATACAGATATTTTGCTGTGCTAATAATATAATATAATATAATGTATGTATATATATATCTTGTAAGCTGCTCTGAGTCCCCTTCGGGGTGAGAAGGGGAGGGACACCTGGAAGCTACAAGCGGTAGAGCTTTTCCGACCTCTGCTCCAATTCTGTGGAACTCATTGCCTCCATATGTTAGAGCAATATTGGATTGTGACCTTTTGTAAAAGCGCTCAAGACTTGGCTGTTTGGTTGTGCATTTAAGTAAAGTGATCAGATCTAATTTGCCAAATAGTCACTGTTTACTGTTTTTATATTGTGTAAATACTATTTTAGATTGTAAGTCGCTTGGAGCACCTTGGGTGAGAGCGACTCATTAAGAAATATAAGTGAAGTGAAGAAGTGAAGTGAAGTGAGAAGGGCGGCATAGAAATGTCGTGAATAAATAAATAAATAAATAAATAAATAAATAAATAAATAAACACAAAAATAATAATGATAATAGAACTTTCTGGATTGGAGAAGTCCCACCTTGGTCCCAGTGCCCTGTCCCCTCGGTTTATTATTATTATTGTAATTGTTATGTTATGCGGAGTATAAATAAACACAATAATAAGAATAAGAATAATGGAACTTTCTAGATTGGGGGGGTCCCGCATTGGCCCCAGTGCCCTGACCCCTTGGTTGTTTATTTTTTTATTAGAAACACAACAAGATGAGTCCATAGCAGACACTCTGCTGGCTGTTGAATTGGATCACATGTTGGACACTTCCTGTTTATTATTATTATTATGACTCTGATTATGCAATTCCCCCCGCCTGTTTGTAGCTTCTCCTATGAGCTTCTCCCATACAAATATTTCTCTTTCATCTCTATCTCATCCTGAATTTTATCATGTTATCTTTGGGATTGATTCTGCATTGTATTATTTTGTATTGCATTCTTATGGTTTTATTTATTTGTGATATTTGTTTTGATGTCTTGGTTTTATTTGGTTGTAATGTACTGTTGGGCTGGGCCTCATGTAAGCTGCCCCGAGTCCTCTTTGGGGGGAGAGAGGGTGGCGGGGTATAAATAAAGTTTATTATTGGGTTGTTGTAGGTTTTTTTCGGGCTATAGGGCCATGTTCTAGAGGCATTCTCTCCTGACGTTTCGCCTGCATCTATGGCAAGCATCCTCAGAGGTAGTGAGGTCTGTTGGAATTAAGACAATGGGCTTATATATCTGTGGATATATCTGTTATTTGGCTTGTTAGTGCCTGGGGCAATCTTTTGTTGAGAGGTGACTAGTTGCCCTGATTTTTCCTCTCTGTTGTTTTGCTCTTGTAATTTTAAGTTTGTTATTTGACAACTGATTTAATTCTTTGCCCACATGAAAGGAGGATGATGAATGGGATTGTGATGGTGTCGGATGATTTGGCTCTTTTAACTGTGATGATAATGTTTTAACGTGTATAGTGCTGATATTTTAACCGTGTAATGAAGTAGCATTGTGTTGTTATTGTATATTTTTTGTATGTTAACACATGTTGTGAACCGGTCCGAATCCCTCTTTGAAGGTGAGAGGGTCGGTATATAAAACCTATAAATAAATAAATAAATATTTTTGAAGGCTTTCATGGCCAGAATCACAGGGTTGCTGTAGGTTTTTCCAGGCTATATGGCCATGTTCTAGAGGCATTCTCTCCTGATGTTTCGCCTGCATCTATTGCAAGCATTCTCAGAGGGAGTGAGGTCTGTTGGAAGTAGGAAAAAGGGTCTATGTTTCCAGGGTGGGACAAAGGACTCTTGTCTGCTGGAGCTAGGGGTGAATGTTTCCACTGACCACCTTGATTAGCATTTGGTGGCCTGGCAGGTTTTTTTTTTTGGTGAGGCTTGTTAGTGCCTGGGGCACTCTTTTGTTGAGAGGTGATTCGCTGCCCCGGATTGTTTCCTCTCTGTTATTTTGCTCTTGTAATTGTAGAGTTTGTTATTTGTATTGTTGAAGGTCGGAATCACTGGCTGGAATCACTGGGTTGTTGTAGGTTTTTCCGGGCTATATGGCTATGTTCTAGAGGCATTTTCTCCTGACGTTTCGCCTGCATCTATGGCAAGCATCCTCAGAGGTAGAATCATAGAATCATAGAATCAAAGAGTTGGAAGAGACCTCCTGGGCCATCATCCAGTCCAACCCCATTCTGCCAAGAAGCAGGAATATTTCATTCAAATCACCCCTGACAGATGGCCATCCAGCCTCTGCTTAAAAGCTTCCAAAGAAGGAGCCTCCACCACACTCCCTCTGGGGCAGAGAGTTCCACTGCTGAACGGCTCTCACAGTCAGGAAGTTCTTCCTAATGTTCAGATGGAATCTCCTCTCTTGTAGTTTGAAGAGGAGGTAGTAGTGAGGTCTGTTGGAAGTAGGAAAAGGGGTTTATATATCTGTGGATATATCTGTTATTTGGCTTGTTAGTGCCTGGGGCAATCTTTTGTTGAGAGGTGATTAGCTGCCCCGGATTTGTTTCCTCTCTGTTGTTTTGCTCTTGTAATTTGAGAGTTTGTTATTATTATTATTATCATTATCATTATCATTATTATTATTATGTGTAGTTACACCCCTTCTTTTTCTGTGCAGAAGGGGACTCCTCCTGGCAAGGCCTCCCCTCTTGCTCCATGTGCCCACTCTTTATTGCCCCACTCCCCTGCCCTGCCCCTCTTTCTGTCCTTCCTCCATCCTCCCCATCTGCTGCTGCTGCTGCCCTGAGCATCTTTCATCCCTGGTGCTGCTGCTGCTGCTCCTGCATCTTTCCCGTTGCCGGGGCAACCGTCGCCGGGCTGAGGGAGGGAGGGATGGAGGGGGTAAGGATGGAGGGAGGGGTGGGGGGGAGAGGGTCGGGGGCGCGCCGCGTGCCCGCGCGCCTCCTCTCTGCCTGGCTGTGTTGTGCTTCGCTTTGCCTTGGCTTTGGCTCTGCCTCCCCCTCCCTCCGTCCTCCTCCCCCCTCCCTCTCTTCTCCTCCCCCCTCCTCCTCTCCCCCCCCTCCCTCCCGCTCGTATCTGGGCTGCTCGGCGCGCGCATGGAGGAGTCATCGTGCGCCCACCGATGGAAGCAGAGGTAGGTGCAGCTCCACGCCGAGCAGGCCCCCTCCCCGCCTCCGTCGTCGCCCTGCCCGCTTCCCTGCCTGCCCGCCTGCCTCCCCGCTTCCTCCTCCTCCTCCTCCTCCTCCCGCTCCCTCTCTCCCTCTCCCATTTAAAAATCTTTAAAACTTTGCATATTAATGCCCGCGCTTTGCATACCGCTCGCCCGCGCCCTATTGATTGCCCGCCGCTTAATGCAGGCGCAGCAGAAGCAGAGGAGGCAGAGGCAGCAGCAGCAGCAGCAGCAGAGGCGGCAAAAGGAACTGAGGCACCACCGCCAGCACCAGCAGCCCAGGAGGAGGAGGAGGAGGAGGCGGACAAGGCTCCTTCTTTGCGGGGCCCCAGGAGCCCCTCTTGCTCTCTCTCTCTCTCGGCTCCAGGGAGGACGGCCCCCCAAGTAGCCAGGCAGGCGCCTCTCCCTGGCCGGCAAAGAGGGAAAGCGGAGGGCAGGGAGGAAGGAAGGAAAGAAGGAAGGAAGGATAGATAGAGAGGAGGGCGCGCATTGTCTTCTACCTTCCTTCCTCCCTTCCTTCCTCCCTTCTTTCCACCCCTCCACCTGCGGGGACACACAAGCCCAGGCCGCGCCGAATCACAACCACAACCAACGGGCGAGGGGTCGGGGTCCCTGCCCAGGGTTGGGGGCCCTCCCTCGCCTCCCCCAGGGTTCCCAGGCTGGGCGCCGCTTCCCCGTCTCCTCAATGCCTTTGTGCACCGGGACAGGGATTATACATACACACACACACACATAGTCTATGGATGTATATATCCTATTATTTTCATCTATCGATACATACACCTACACTGGAAAGAAATGTTTGCATTGCCAAAGCTGGGCTGCACCGGAGACCCAAGGCAGGGGCTGGTCCCAGCATTGTCTCTCCCGTGGATGATTGGGGGGGGGGGGGGGTCCCCGAGGCTGCTGGGCACAATGCATTGGGGAGCGGGGGGTGGGTAGGTGGGGGGTGGCCCAACTCAGGGTCGAATAGAAGGTAACTGGGGTGGAGGTACAGTGGCCGAAGGGAGCTCCCCCGACCTTCCTTTTGTCTTGCGAGGGGGAGCGGGTGGAGGAAAAGAAGGGAAGGAAGGGAAAGAAAGCAAAGGAAGGGAGGAAAAGAAAGCAAAGGAAGGGAGGAAAAGAAGGGAAGGAAGGGAAAGAAAGCAAAGGAAGGAAGGAAAAGAAAGCAAAGGAAGGGAGGAAAAGAAAGCAAAGGAAGGGAGGAAAAGAAGGGAAGGAAGGGAAAGAAAGCAAAGGAAGGAAGGGAAAGAAAGCAAAGGAAGGGAGGAAAAGAAAGCAAAGGAAGGGAGGAAAAGAAGGGAAGGAAGGGAAAGAAAGCAAAGGAAGGAGGAAAAAGAAGAGGAGGAGGAGGAGGAGAAGAAAGGCAGGGGAGAGGAAGGAAGGAATAATAATCTATATAATAAAAATGTAATGTTCATTTGTGGGATTAACATAACTCAAAAAACACTGGACGAATGGACACCAAATTTGGACACAAGGCACCTCTCAGGCCAACAAGTGACCATCACTCCTAAAAACACTGAAAAACACAACGGAAGGGACTTTAAAAGCCAAAAAATATATTAAAATACATTACAACACAAGTGCAAAACCACATATATACACAAACATACACATATACAAATATACACAAATATATACACACACAAAACACATATGCACAGAGTGGGCCACAACAACACGTGGCAGAGGACGGCTATTAATAATAATAATAATCATCATCATCATCATCTTTATTAATACCCAGCCACCCTCTCCCCCTCCAAAGGGGACTCTTGGTGTCTTCCATGAGGCCAAGCCTGGAGATATCTGACCGCAAAATAAAACCAAAACACCAAATAAACATCACAGTAAAATAAATAAAACACAAGAATACAGTAAAATAATGCAAAATACAGTAATAGACTCTGGGGAGAAAGGTCGGATAGACATCACACACCATCATCATCAAATAATAATAATAATAATAATAATAATAATAATAATGTTTATTAATACCCAGCCTCCCTCTCTCTCCCCAAAGGGGACTCTGTGTGGTTTCCATGAGGCCAAGCCTGGAAATACCTGACCACAAAACAAAACCAAAACACCAAATAAACATCACAGTAAAATAAATAAAACACAAGAATACAATAAAATGATGCAAAATACAGTAATAGATCAATCACAATCACAGGGAGCGGGCCACACGGACAAGGGAAAATGAGAAAAACTCAGAGGATGAGATGGAAGGGAGGAAGGAAGGGAAGGGGCCAAACCAGGACCAAAAAGCCTTCTCTTCCCTGAGCCAGGCCTCTGCTTCCTAGCTTTTGGGCACTCAGCTCCACCAATTCCTCAATGATGATGGTAGTGATGGTTTCCTGGCCACGGTCCCCGGGGAGCCAAAGAGCCAAACTCCTGGAAGCTGGGAAGGGGTCCCCACATGCCCCCTCTTCCCCCCCAATTCAGTCTGAGGGCCCTCCTTGCTCTGCCCCCCCCCCGTGTCCTCTCCCCGAAAAGCCCTTCAGGCCTCACCCCTCCTTGCACACCAATCCCATATGGCACGGGTTCTAAGGTGCACCCTCCTCCTTTCAGTCCCACTGCCACCAATCCCTAAGAGACGCCTGCGATTCTAAGGCACACCCCCCCCCCCCCAGGGATATTGCAATAGGGGAAACAGCCCCTCTTGGAAGGGGAGAAAGGCAGGGCGTGCTTGGGCAGCTGCAAAGAGCTTTAGGGGGAGTTTCCTGTGCTTTGGAAGGGCCACAAGTCTCACCCTGATCACTGGCTGCGCACTTGGCTTGGCCTGTGGCGCCCTGTTATTGTTTGTTGCCTTGACTCCCTCTGGGGAGAAAGGTGGGATAGACATCACACACTATTATTATTATTATTATTATTATTATTATTATTGGTAGTAGTATTATCATTATTCCAGCCCCCCCCCCCCCCCCGCCTTGACCCTTCCCACTCTTCCAGCATCCCTTCCTTTGGGAGTGTGTCACCTTCACCAGGCCACTGCCCTTCCCACTCTTCCAGCACCTGGGACTCTTTACCTGTCAGGTGTGCCTGGAAAGCGCTCTCTAGGAAGCCAACCCTCCATTTCTCCAGGGTATTCCTGGGACACAAAAAGGAGTGGAAATTTGGCAGCGGGGAAGAGTTTGCTCAGGGAAATCCCCATCCATTTGGCCTGCCCATCCTGTTCGGTTTTATATTGTGTTAATTGGCTTTGTTTTGCTTTGCTGCTGTCATTTATTCCTGGTCTAAATTTTGTTTTGCATTCTGTATCTTATTGCGTAGTATTGTATTTTTTTGGGCTTGGCCTCATGTTCACCGCCTTGAGTCCCCATTGGGGAGACGGTGGCAGGGTATAAATCAAGTGTATTATTGTTGTTACTATGTTTTCCTGTCCTAAGCATTGCTACTTCTTCTCTTACTAAATAGCACCGTATTATTTTGAGTGTCACTTGCAGTGTGTGTGAATGCCTGGGTGCCTGCCGTGTCACACGCGGTTGCCTATTAATCTGCTATGAGAATGTGCATGGTATTCCCTCCTCTTGCCCCTCACCCCTGCTTCAGTGGAGGCTGGCATGAGGGCGGTGTGGGTCACAGGGAACTTGCACACCCTTTGGGAAGGCTGCTCTTCCCACACCTGCTCCTCTCCGTCTGTACAAACCCCGGAAAGCAACAAACCTTTCCAAGGTGCTTTTCTCGGAAGTGGCTTGACATCCTTCGCAGACCCTTCGGCTCCAGTCCGTATTAATTCATTGGGGAAACCTCACCCCGCTTGATAAAGAACCCCAACTTGATCAATAAGCCTGGTCTGAATCCAGTCCCTTTTTCACCCTGGTTCAGGGGACACCGGCGTGATTAAATGGCACGGTGGACGGGTAATTAATCTGCATTAAGTGATTCCGGGGGAAGGCGCCCGGAGTGCAAACAAGAGGGCGATTAAAGCAAATTAAGGGAGCGAGGGGATGCATTATCTGGTCGCACGGGGCCATGCGTGTGTGAGTGTGTGTGCACGCGCACTTGAGTTTTGTCAGCGTGGTTTGGGGAAGTCTCGTCACTTCAAAAAGAGAAAGACCACGTCCCAAATTCTCTCCATGATTCCTGCTTGAAATGGGAAAGTGCAGGTCCTGATCAAGGTGTGTGTGTGGGGGGGTCCTTTTGGGTCCTCTCCCCATCTGTTTCCCAGACCTTAGGCCTCTGGAGCCTTTGGGCCCCGCACTGGGAGAAGAGGGGCCCCGGCCTGGAAGCAGCCTCACTTTTCCTTGGTGTGTTGTCACCCGGGGCCCTGAGCTCACCCCATCTCCCTGGGCCCAGTCCCTTGTCACGATTGTCCCTGGGTCCCACACCCTGGGCCCATAAGGGATGCTTGGATTGATGGCCTGGTTTGTGGGGGTTTTTATCTCCCTTTCTCTTCAGGGACATTGGAGCCATAACACCCAAGAATGGGCAGTGAGGATTCCCCCTGACGTTGAGGCCTTGAGAGTTGGAACTGGGCTCCTTTGGTTTGAGAGGAGGGCAGGAGGGGCCCTCTTTTTGAAAACAGAAGAGCCCACCATCGTGCCCCCCCCCCAAATTGCATTGCTCCAGGGTCCTGGGAATGGGCTAGCGTCCAGTCTCTTGCCCATGAGCCTTGGCTGGAAGGGCGGGGAGTGTGTCTGTGTGTACACTGGGCGGATCTGCTCTTTTCGGCCATCCTTCATTGTGAGTGCGGGATTATGGCCAACCGGGATGAACAAGGGAAATATCCTTTACATTGGGAGGACCTGACAATACAAAAGTGGCATGGAACTCATGTGGTTTTGGTTTTTTAATGTGGTGCTTCTCAGTTAAGGAGGGTGCTTTTGTGTGTATGCAATCCCTCTGTTTGTGCATTACTGTGGCTGTGACTCCCAAACCTCTTACCTCTCTTTTAAACAAGTGTGTGCTCCATGGGGCTTGGAGGGGGACCTGCCTTGGAGGAAGCCTCTGTGTATATGTGTGTGTGTGTGTGTTGGGGAGGCATCTGCTCTTGTCAAGTGAGACCTCATTTCTCTGCAGTGACCTTTTTATTGCTGCCTGGTGTCTGTGAGAGAGAGCGTGTGTGTGTGTCGTGTGCACTTGTATGTGTGCATGGGTTGTCTCCCAGTAACCCTTTCTGCGCTGCGCCCTGCCCCTTCCACTCCCTCGGCAACTCACCTCCCGGTTGGACCCTTCAGGCACATTTGCCTTAAGTGACCTGCTATGGAGAGCATGGATATGTGTTTACATGTGTGTTTGTGTGTGCCCTTGGTGCCTCCATCACTGACCCTATCGCGACAGGCCACTCTCCCAGCTCTTTGGTGCCTGTTCCTAACCCCGCATTGGGACATAGCCGACCTTGACCCCTGCAATGCCCCCTCCTCCTCCTCCTCTCCCCTCGCCTGACAGAATGAGACCCCCAAATAGATGCACATATTTTGTCCTCTGTCCATCCACAGAGGCTCCTCGGGGTTTTGCCCATTGCCTTTCATCCTTTCCACTCTTTCGCTGCACTTCTTCACTCCTCCTTCATTTCCCCTCTTATTTATTTTTTCCCATTGCATTATGATTGCAATAATGATCATAGCAATGATATTCTTTTCCCCCTTCCCAGTTCTGTTTACGTGCACCTGTCCTTCTGGGCTGTGCGTAGTTTTGCTCTTCTCTTCTTCCTTCCCGGCCGCTTTGATAAAACCTCTCCAAACCCCATGGCTTCTATTTGAATGCCCTGCTCCCCTTTGTGCAAACACGCTTTTGCCCTGAAGTGCCCCCCAGCCTCCATTTCCCTTCAAGTCATATTTTCTGCTGTGAAAGGAAAGCCCACCCCCCTCTCTCCTCCTTCCTGAAATCCAGAATGTGAGTTGCAATAGTACAGAAGAGTGATAATTAATGTTGTTTTGTTTTAATTCCAAATTATGACCGAACCCCAGCCCTCCCCAGTTATGAGGGAGGATGGCCTTAATGGAGCCGAGCCCCCCTCGGTTTCCTCCTCCCGCCAGTGCTACGTGAGAGCAGCCATTTCCTGGTCAAGAGAACTGACCGTCAGTTCCATCTCCCCGACAAAGAGTCCAGGTCATTTATTCCATGAATGTCACCTGAAAGCGGGGGGAGAAAGCAGCCTCGCACTCCAGCCATCAAACACACTTTGTGCCCTCCTTGCCCCACTTTGGTGTCAGTTTCAGTGGGAATTAAATGCTTCCCCCCCCCCACAAAACACACCTTTACCATATAGATGTATATATTCTTGGGGGGGGGGGAGGGTGTCCAGAAGGCCAGGGATGGGTCTGGTGTGAGTGCCTCTGTGCTGGAGGAAGAAAGGGGAAGGGAGCCATATCTGGAACCAGGGATCTGTTTGCTTTATCGCTGGCAAAACAGCCTCCTACTCTTAAGCCCCAGAAGAAAGGCAGGGAGGGGGGCAGAACGTGGGAAATAAAAGGGGTTTTGTGCCTTCTTTCACCTTGAGAGTGTCCCAAACAGTTGGGATTTTTGAAAAAGGAGGAATCAAAATGAGAGGGCTGCATAGAGATGCACACCCCAACGCGGGGACAAGGCCCCAGCGACAATGAGGAGGGATCCCTTGCTGTCCTTCTGGCCGAGGTGGGATTTACCTGTGATGTGGGCTGCATGCGATGCGTGTCCCTTCAGGCATAATTGGGTGGCATTTACAAATCAATGCATGTTAAATGGGAGGCAATCAATTTAATTACCAGCTTTTCTCAAACACAATCTTCCCATTACAGATTTATTTTTAAGGCTGAACTCAAACGTAATGATCTCTTTACAAAGCAGTAAATTACTACTGTGAGCATGTTTTTGAAATATAGCAAGGAGAAAGATTGATTTTCATGTAAGTATAGGTGCAATCAATCCATAAACAGCAAACTGATCTGTAATTAGAAAATTCCCGTTCGACCCATCGTAGAGTTTAAAGCACGAGCTTCCTAGTTGTTGCAGGGATTGCTTCCTCCATGTGTCACAATTCTCTTTATTTATTTAAAGTCTTTCCTTTTGAATTTTCTTAGCAGTGTTATTGCATAGATTTTGTGCAAACAAGCATGCCTCTCCTAAATTATGGGTGACTTGCCTGAGGTCAGCACATGTGTACTATTAATACAAGGGGCTTGTTGTACTAATAGCGGTCCTTCTAATAAAAAACCATTTAGCTCAACGTGTAACACCACGTCGGAAGGCGCCTTTTGTTTTGAGTGTCTGTAAATGGATCTACCGATAATAGGATCAACCAGCAGATACATTCTTCTGTATCAATAATATCCGTTATCTATCTGTAGAATACGGTTCAATAAAGATAAAGGGATCGATTTACAAACCTATAAATAATATACATGGCTACCTTGCATCCTTCATTTTCCATTACACCAAGAGCCCTTCAAAGCACTTATGCCGCGTCGTCAAAGGACGATTGAGGGAGAGCCGGTCAGCTCCTGGACACCGGTTTTTAAAAGGAGCCACGGATGGAATCAAGCACCAGGCCACCCATTATAAACTCCCTCTCTAAATACGTTTGCATAGATTTGCATAGACGTTTTAAGATGCAAATAAATTATCTAATTAAGAAGGGCTTCCAGTTTCGTGCAGGATTGTGCGATAATGTGACTGGATTTTTCTCCCTTCACTTTTTCTGTTCTTTTTGTCTCTAAATACTGTCAACTGTCACAGCAAAATGAGTGAAATCTATTGTTAGTTAGCTTTGTTCCAAATCATATTTCCAGATGAAACACAGACAGAATTGTGGGGAGGTAGGATTTTGAATCGGCTGAATGGGGGATAATGACTCCTCTCTGAAATATTGAAAAATAACTGCAACAGGTGCATTTTCAATATTTGCATACCGTATCTCTGCGTGTAAATAGATGTAAATTTATATTTCAAAGATCGATTAAGGTTTAATGATTATTCCTTGCAGTAGATTTTCCTACAAATACAGGATTATATGTAGTTCTGGCCTTTCCTTACTGGTATCATTCTGATTGATTTTGAAATATGGGCTGATGTTAAATGCTGCGTATGGGAGTAGATGGAGGGTTCAGTGCTGAAGTCATAACATCCGTGTATAAAATATTTTTAGGGCACTCGGACAGAATTTCACAAGTAAAAACGGAAAATTCTGCTGGTGGAAATTAATATTGTAAACTTTCCATCAGTTCACCACAATCCTACAATGTGAGTACCTGTGTTTCTTTGTTCGATCGCTCTTTCTCGTACGGAGGGGTTGAGGCGCTAATCGCTCCACAGATACAAACAGAGGAGAATCTTCCGGTGGCTTTCGAGGCGCATCCAGCAATTCCAGCTGCAAAGAAAGGGATATTGGGGTGATCCGAAAGGGGTCTGTGTCATGGCAAGGGACGCGACGTGTGGCCTTTGGGGAAGGAGAGGCACTGGGGTCTTGTGATGCTTCAGGTGTGGCTTTAGGGGAATGTGGGGGGTCTGTGCCTGGGGCCCCTCCCTTGCCCAAACACCCCACAGGGGCCACACTTTAGAGGCAGCACACCCTTGGGCTTCTTGTGCTGGGAAGGCAACCCATGCCTTCCATTTCCCACAGCTGTGAAGACGGGCACCTTGTCTTGCAGGAAGGAAATGGCCTCCATGTTCGGAACAGTGATGAACGTTAACAGGACCAGTGCAAGGAGCAAGATGGGCGTGCTGGGCTCTCTGTGCTGGGGAAGGGAATCATTTTGCCTCAGTACTAGGTGCGTGTGCTTTGATCAAGTCCCCATGCTTCATTTGGAGCTATGAAATACAGTCTCTGGTGCCCTTTTTGGACAGTTCAGACTCTTGGACCAGAGGCCTCCTGTCCTAGAAGCTTTGAGGCTGACACCTGGTGCTTAGTGAAGCCTTGTCCCTGCGTCCCTAAAAACTACATTCACCACACAACTATCCTGGGGTTGTCAGAAAGCACTTCTGCAGTTGTGGGAATTGTGCAACCCACTTGTGTGAGGTCTGAGTGCCCCAGTCACCCTCTGAGCCCCATTCTGGACCATCCTGAAAATGGTTGGTCACACCCTCAAAGGCTGTGTAACTTTCTTTTAGTTGTTACTGTATTAATTGATTGTTTTTAACTATTTGTGATTACTGTTGCTATGTATTTTATTTGTTGAATTGTTAGCATCGAATTGTGCCAGTTGTAAGCCGCCCTGAGTCCCCCCTAGGGGGTTGAGAAGGGCGGGATAGAAGTACTCGAAATAAATAAATAAATAAAATAAACTTGGTCTGTTGATGAGTTGGAGCAGAAATATTCCTCATGTAAGATTTTGCTTTATTTATTTATTTACTGTATTTGTATACCGCCTTTCTCAGCTTATCGGCGACTCAAGGCGGTTTCCAACAAAACAGTATACATAGTATCATAAAACAATTTAAAAATATTACAATTACATATAACCACAACAGCAATAAAAACAACATCATTAGCGTCTCCTTATTGTCAAGCATTGTCCAATTCCATCATCCATCGTCAATTTCCTATGTCATTTATCCATATCCGTTACTCTGTGTTTGCTTTAAACCTACCCCTTTCAGCAGGCCAGGTGTAAGAAGGGCATACCGGTTTAGTTACCTTTTTATGATTGGGGCAGGTCGTCTTAAATCCAGATGTACTTCATCTTAACTGTGTTCCTGGCTGAGCCTAAAAAGTAAGAACTTTGTCCGCCTGTTTGGATCTCCTTTGAGGTTTAACATCCCAATCTAGATCTGATAATGTAGATTGCTTGATGGATTCACAGTTATTTATAGATGGTGAAATCTAACCTCCCTGCAATTCCCTACTTTTTGTGTTAATATGAACTAAAGGCTTATAGTCCAGATTGATTCCTTTAATGCTTGCAAAGTGTTGGAAATAGGAGAAATATTGTTTTAGCTCTGAAATCGTGAGGGGTCTCAATGCATCGGAGAGAAAAATAAAAGGTTCATTTTGGGAATTGGTACCTTTTTGATTAGTAATTAAATGAAATGACCGACTCCTAAAAGTGTGTGGGAATTTGCCTGCTGTAGAACAATGTTTCTTGAAACACCGGTTGTGTGCTATTATTGCTGCGAACAATCTCTGAAATGTTTTTAATCATAGTGTTTGTTGTGTAGGGTTGCTATTTTGTTTGGGGGCTTTCTGGTTGTCAATTTTGGTTAAAACGCTTCTTTGTTATTCTTTTGTAAAAATGATTATTTGTTAGCAAGCAGAGGATCACAATACAGGACTATTGTAAAGGATCCTGTGTTGCTCATAAAGATGTGCAGTCAGAAGATATGCTTTCTTTCCATTCTTTTAACTACTTAGATTGTGAAAATGGCTCTGGTTAAAGGGTTTTTGGTGGAAATTAGCATGAAATAGTCTTGAGAGAAATGTATGCACCACTGTTGGGGTGTGTCTCTTTCTAACGAAAGTTAGCAACTGTAGTAGTCACAATGCTGAGTGTTTGTGCTGTGTTTTTGGAAAGGGCTTCAGGGACAGAGAAGCCCCCCAGTTGGTTCCCTTCTTGTCAGAGAAGTGGATACATACCCGGCATCCCTGGTTTTATCTCAGATTGATTATCCCACCGTACATTTTAATCTCATCTTGTGTTCAGATTTTGGAAACTTCCTCCACTCCTTTTGCTGCAATTCTGTGCAGGCAGTTGTGAAACCAGGTACTTGATCCAAGTTAGCCAGTTCTCTGTTTAGAAGGGTGCAGTTTTGCTACATTGAAGGGAACCCGAGCCCCCCAGTTTTCCCTGAAAGGACTGCCCCTTATTCTGGTGACACGACAGCTTCTGTCGCCTATAATGGATACTCCTCAAGTTCAAAAACCGACTGCTTTGATGAAGAAAAGAAAGGCAGCGTTGGCAGAAGACAGGTATAAGGAGGAAGGTCGAAATCTTAAATGGAACGGAAGATTAAAACTCCAATTTATTTGGGGTGTGATTGGCACAAGGAGAAACCTGTCATGGGTGGAGGAATATGGGCAAGTGCAAGAGAGAAAACAGCACGCAGCCACACATAACTTGGTGTGTATGTGAAGGACAAAGTCCTAGGTTGGCGGGGTATATGTGTTGATGGGAGATTAACCATTATGATGTCCATTATCAACAACGGCGTCCTTTTTTCGGGTTGCTATTGCTTTTATGTTGTGACGGTGTCCCCTGAAAATGCTCCACAGAACAGAACATGGCAGCTGCTTCTTTGTCACATGACGAGAGAGCAGCACCGGCCATGTTTGGGCTGCCGGCTTGTCTCCTGGCAAACGCATTGGGGGCCTCGACAGCTCCTGGCAGGCAGAAACTCAACAGGGACAGGCCCGCCCTGGCTCCATCAATGTTAGACGAACCATCATCCACCCAGAAAGAATTCCAGGGTGAGGAGCTTCAGAACGAGTCTCTCTACCCATACAATTCTGAGAGTAAGAAAAATGGTCTGAGCGTCCATTTAGCGAAACACCTGTACAACCAGCCAGGCTTGTGCCAAAGTGGGTCTTTCCCACACCTTCCCAGCACCGTCTTGGCCTCTGAATTTCAGATCAGAGTGGTGCCTCTCCCCGTGCGGTGGACACTTACTCTGGAATAATTGTTTCAGAATTAAAGTGTGCTAAGAGCGGTTGAGCCTGCCGTGCACTAAAAGGCAACGCAGACATGATAAACAGTAGTATTGATCTTTCTGTATGCCCCTTAGGGTGGTATTATCATGTCTTCCGGCTATTAAAATCGGAGAAACTCTGTTTGTACACAGATGGTAAAACCTGTGGTTGCCAACATGACTCTTTGCCTCCTCTCTTTCTCTTGGGGGTGGGGGGGTGGTAGCCCCTCTTCATGGAGGCTGCATGAAGGTTGAGTCCCTGCGTTATGGGGTGTGTGTATGGGGTGGGGTGGGGGGTTTCCAAACTGCCCAAATATCAGATTTTTGGATAGCCTTTCTGCTGAGGGCTTTCTCATGGATGCCCTGAAGATGGAGGAAGGTTTTCCTGAGGATGGTTGGGTAGATCTCTGGGTGATTGGATGCAAGTTGCCAAAAGTCTCTGGTTACTATGCCTGATTTATTCTATTCTATCTTATTTTGCCAATCACTTTTTCTCTCAGTCATGGTGCTATTCTTTTACAAAATAAGAGCGTTACTTAGTTGCCTTTTCACTTGGTCTTTGTGCAGCTCTGCTTGTTGGCATTGGAAGTTTGTATCTGAGTTCCTTCCTTTTGAGAAGGCAGCTCCCAAAATTCCCATAGTTGTTATGACCTTTAATTCAAAAAGTAACTTTCCCAGGTTCTGATGGAATTCCAGAGCTGTAGGCAGCTGGTCCAAGAAGCACTGCTCTTTTCATGGTGGGCAAGGATTCTCAATACAAAGATCTGGAGAGGGCTGCAATGCAAAGCTTCTCGGAGGACCAACTGGAGAAGGAAGCCAGGGAAGGGAGGTTGGGGTCCTCCTGCCCTGCTACTGAAGTGGGTGGCCACAGCTGCTGCCCCTTTCAACTGACCACCTTGATTAGCATTTAATGGCTTGGAAGTGCCTGGGGGAATCTTTTGTTGAGAGGTGTTGAGATGTGCCTGATTGTTTCCTCTCTGTTGTTTTGCTGTTGTAATTTTTGAGTTTTTTAATACTGGTAGCCAGATTGTGTTCATTTTCATGGTTTCTTCCTTTCTGTTGAAATTGTCCACATGCTTGTGGATTTCAAGGGCTTCTCTGTGTAGTCTGGTGGTTGTGAGAGTGGTTCAGCATTTCTGTGTTCTCAAATAATATGCTGTGTCCAGGTTGGTTCCTCAGGTGCTCTGCTATGGCTGACTTCTCTGGTTGAAGTAGTCTGCAGTGCCTTTCATGTTCCTTGATCCGTGTCTGGGCGATGCTGCTGCGTTTGGGGGTCCCTCTGTAGACTTGTCCACAGCTGCATGGAATACGGTAGACTCCTGCAGAAGTGAGAGGATCCTTCTTTGCTGAACGAAGCATTTGTTGGATTTTCTTGGTGGGTCTGTAGATAGTTTGTATGTTGTGTTTCCTTGTCAGATTCCCTCTGCGGTCAGTGGTTCCCTTGATGTCTGGCAAGAACACTTTTCCTCTGGGTGGATCTTCGTCTTTACTCTCGTGGCTTCTTCTCGGTTGTCTTGCAGCTCTTCTGATGTCTGAGGTGGAGTTTCCATTGGCTTGGAGAGCCAAGTTGAGGTGGTTCAGTTCATCTTGGAGGAGGTGGGCTTCGCAGATTCTTTTTGCATGGTATGCCAAGGCTTGAATGGTGCTTCTAAAGGGAATGAACCTTGGGAGAACAAAATTGGGACAAGAACGTCTGAAAACAAAGCCCCTCCCTGAAATTGGCCACAAGAAATTTCCTCTGGGCCAGGGGCGGGAGCACATTGTCACCTACATTTTACCCGACCGAGGATTTGTTTCCTTGTCTGTGACAATGGATGTGTTGGGCTTTCATAACTTGAGTATGACACATCTCTACAGAATTAGGTTCTCCTGGACAAAAAGCACGAGGGAGACGCTTTCCCAATTTATCCGCATCACTCTGTCTGAGCCTGCCTCCTCCACTGGTTGGCACAATGGCAGACCCACCGCAAGGCTGAAGTCTTTGCAAATTAAGACGCCATTTGGTGGGTGACTGGCTGCTTGCTGAGGTCTTCATGAGGGATAGTCTTCTGATCTGAGCAGCCAGGTGGAGAAGGGGACGGGAAGGGGGAAGGCATCTCTGCAAATGGGCTTGCGTGGCAGTGGATTCTAAAAACTGAGCCTACTGTCCTTGCAGAGAAGTGTGTCCTTTTCTTTGTCATGAAGCCTATCCCATGTAATGTCTAAGGCACGGATGAAAAGGCAGAGGTGGAGGTGTAACTTGGAAACAATACTATTCCTGGCCTTCTTTTTTGGCAGAACAGACGTGTGGTAAGGGATGCTGGGATCTCTCTGGATTCCAAAATAACTGTGTGGAAGGGGGCTCCATGTGGCACAAGATGTTGAGATTTGTGGGGCAAGGACAACAGGTCTTTTGGACAGAGCTTGGAAGATGGCCTCTCCTTGAATCCCCAGCCAGCATAGCCACTGCTGTGGCATCTTCAAATTGGGGGATTCTGGGAGTGTGATTTCAAAGAACTTCTCCAAGCCCCATCAAAGGAATTGGCAATGACATAAAGTCAAGTAGCACCTGAATAGGGGAATAGGAATAGGGTCAACAGTGGCATCCTGTTATTGAAGCATTTGTTCTGCAGCATTTTGAATGCCACCTTCCGTGAGTCTATGGAAAGTGGTATGCACATTGTTTATATCCATGGCAATAAAGGCATTTAAAAGACAGAAAGGGACAGAGAGGTAAGAAGAGTGTGGATGGGGTTTGTGGATCAGCAGTGGGAACTCCTCAAGCTGCTTTGGGTGCAAATAGGACAGAAGGGTTCAAGGCCTGAGCTGTTCAACGAGGCCCTCCCTCTTTGGTATTGAAGGAGAGATTGCGGGCCATGCCTCAGTTGGGAGCGTTTTGGTGGTGGGTTCCTGCAGTAGCCTCAGCGACTGGACTAGATGGCCCTTGGGGTGCCCTTCAGCTCTGTGGCTGTGATTCTGTGAGCTCCGCAGATCTTCTGGATGGAAGAGAAGGGCCCTCCTTCCCCAACAATGGAGGTGTGTGTCTTGTGTGTGCATGGGACGAAAGAAAGGCTTATAAATACCTTGTCCCCAACCGTGACAGTGAATCTGAGCCTAGGTAGACAGCTTGGGCTATCTGGGCGACAATAACCGTCCTTCCTGATCAATAATACATAATGAACACCGCATCATTAAATAATTCATCGACAGCAAATAATTTCTGTGCCCCGAGGAGGGGAAGGAAAGCCGTCTCTTTAGTGCCCCGCTGGGCCAGGCTTGTGGTTTGCAGTGATTAATTAGTTTTATTTCATAATTAGCCCATATCCTACTGCCTCATAGAAGATTCTCTTGCAGAAAAACCAGCTTTGAAACCCCAAAGTGGGGGGTTGTCAGGAGAGAAAACAGAGCGATGCTTCCAATATTTCTAAAGCTTTCCTTTCTCTTTCCCTTCTTTTTTCTTTCGCTCCTTCCTTCCTTTTCATTGTTCTCTTCAATCATAATCTCTCTCTTTTTCTGTCTCCTCTTTATGTTCACATTTCTTGTTTGCTTTTTAACTTGCTTCCTATTTTCTTCTTCTACAATGTCTTCATGGTAGGATAGCAGTTATTGAAAGAAGGCCAACACAAAATAAGCACGGAGCAACACTGCCAGCTTTCCCAAAAGCCAGAGAGGGAATCTTCCTGGAAAAATAAAGGGAGATGAGTTCGTAGGCAAGGGTTGTCTTTCTTGTGGGGCGGAGAAAACAAAACCCACAAAAAGGTCTGTCTTTGCTGCAAACCAACCATAGAATCATAGAGTTGGAAGAGATCTCATAGGCCATCCAGTCCAACCCCATTCTGCCAAGAAGCAGGAATATTGCATTCAAATCACCCCTGACAGATGGCTACACCTTTGTGACTATTGTTTAAATTGTGGATGAATTTTCTGTCCTTGCTTTGCATGTTATTCGTTGCTGAGTGAATTAAATATAAATATAGGCAATAATATCTTCTAGACGGATATATCGAGGACTGTGAGAAGTAACAAGTGTAGACAAAGTATAGACAAGTTGTGAGAAAACGATCTGGATGTGAGCTCGTAATGACTTTTTTTCATGTTAGGAGCAACTTGAGAAACTGCTAGTCACTTCTAGTTTGAGAGAATTGGCTGTCTGCAAGGACGTTGCCCGGGGATGCCCGGGTGTTTTGATGTTTTACCATCCTTGTGCGAGGCTTCTCTCATTTCGCTGCATTGGGAGCCAGAGCTGACAGAGGGAGCTCATCCGTGCTCTCCCCAGATTCGAACCTGCGACCTGTCGGTCTTCAGTCTTGCTGGCACAAGGCTTTAACCCATTGCACAACCAGGGGCTCCTGTAATGATATTATTCTAGGGCAATGTCCACTCTGCTTTATCTCGGATCCCCAAAGACACTGGGCTTTGCTCAGAGGGAGACAGGCGGGTTCCAGAAGCCTGGCTTTTATGCCTTGCCCCTGCTCTAACCACTGCTCCTGCTTCCCCTTGTCCCCTCTGGGAGTCTTGGGGGGGGGGGCTCTTCTGCTTCCGCTCCACCTCCCCTCCCCTCCCCTGGCCCTCCTCCTCCTCCTCACCTCCTGATGCAGTTGGACTGTAACTGGATTCTGCTAACCGGATTTCTGAAGCAGATTTTCACAGGTTCAGCAATTCCCGGCTGGGGATGGTGGGCTGTTTGGTTCTTCAGCTTCCTCATCCCCATTTATTCAGGCCCAGCAGTTTGGCAACCAGGGAAAGCAAAGGGAGGAAGGAAGAGAAAGGGTTGTAGAGGGTTCTTGCTTTTTCTCCTTGAAGGATGCCTGGGGATTGTGGGGTGTCTGTGAGTGAGAGAGAGAGATGGGGGAGAGTGGGGCTGGGGCCCTTTCCCCCTCCTCTGACCCCTCTGACCGAAATAGGACATGGTCCTCGCAAGCAGTGCCTTTGAATTCACATAGGAAAGCAAAGAACCAGGGATTCCTATGGGTTGTAAGGGGCCATTCGGTCCAACCCCACTTCCATGCAGGAATGCACAGCTAAAGTGGCTCAAGCAACTACATGAGCAGACTGGTACATTTTTGGACAAGGGGACTTACCTTCTGCCTCACTAGTGCTGTTATAATAGAGGAGTTGCTAAACGTGCCTTGAGGCAGACCCAGAATATTTGAGCGCATGTGTGAATGAGCATTGTGTACTTCCTGAATGTACAAGGATCATTTTTTCCCCTTTTGGGATGTGGATTGTTTGTTTGTTGGTAAGACTTAGGAAGCCCAGGGTCCAAACCCCCTCTCAGCCCGGAAAACCTACTGTGTGGCCTTGGGCAAATCACCATCTTCTCTCAGCAGCTTCAGAGGAAGGGATTGGCAAGGCCCTCTGAACAAATCTTGCCAAGAGAACCCTAGGAGTGGCTGACCATAAGTCAGAGTTGAACTGAAAGCACCTAATAGCAACAATCCATTTTTAGCAATAGCACAGCATCCTGGTCTGAGCGCTGGACAAGGACTCTGGGAGAGCAGGGTCCAAACATCCGCCAGAAAGACAGGGAAGTGTTGGTTTTCATCTTTCCCTTCGTCAAGATGACACTGCGTCAACAAACAGTTTGATTTATGGATGTCTTTAGTGTAAGTTGCATGAATCGGTCCTGAGTAACTCCCTCCCTCCATCCTCATCCACTTTATCCTTTCTTTTTGCTTGGCTTACTGATGCAGGACAGACAGTTATGGCCTCTGTCCCCCATCCTCACCTGGAAACTGAAGCCATACTGAAAGAGCTTTTGCCACTTTGCTGCATTTTCCTTTCTGGCAAAAAGGGTTTGGCAAGCTTTCTGTTTTCTTTAAAAACCCTACTCAACCTCTGAGGATGCTTGCCATAGATGCAGGCGAAACGTCAGGAGAAAATGCGTTTAGAACATGGCCATATAGCCCGAAAAAACCTACAACAATCTACTAAACCTGTTTGCCCAGCAGCGAAGAGAGAGACAAAAGGGATGGCTTTGGGTGACATGGGTGGAAATAACTTTTCCCAGATCACTCTCCATTTTTTCTGAAAAGCAAGTGGGCAAATGCAAAGCCTAAGACCTGTAACGCAGGCATGGGCCAACTTTGGCCTTCCCTCCAGGTGTTTTGGACTTCAACTTCCGGCTGTTAGGAATTGCAAGAGTTGAAGTCCAAAACACCTGGAAGGCCAAAGTTTGCCCATACGTGCTCTAAAGACTATCCTAAGAGGGAGAAAGGCCCAGAGGAGGAAAACGATGTTTTTTCCTGCTGGAGGAGCCGACATGCCTCCTGGACAGACCCTATAGCCCAGGACGTGACTGCTCCCTTCGTCTCCTGTGCAACCTGGATGCATTTCTCTCTTTTTGTGCTGGTGCCAGCCTGTCTGCTGCTCTCCAAAGATATGTTCTTTTCTGCTGGTTGGCTTGGCGCTCGGTCTGTTGGTGTCCGGGTCTCTCTGCCTGTCAGACGTGGCCCCGGCCGGCGCTCTTCTCTCCCTCCCCGGCCCATTGGCATATTTTCGCACTGCTGGAAACACCAGCGCCTGATCACCAATCATGTCCTCAAGCCCATTATTCCTGGGCTGCCCTTGTGACCTTTTACCAGGAGGGTTTCAAATTCATATTTATGGGGTCACAAGGTGGGGGATGGGATGGAAGGCAGGAAGGGCAGGGCAACACAATGGGATGGAGGACAAACGCGACCCCCCTCCCGCCGGCCCTCAATACCGTATGTATTACAAGCCATATGGACACCTAAGCTGTCTGCGTCTCTTTCAGCGCAATCCAGCAGATACGGCATGGGGCTCTTGGGGTGTGCTTTTTCATGTTCCCAAATTGGGTTCTTCTTGAGCTGTCCTGACTCAGAATTTGTATGTTTAGGCATGCTTTAGTTGTGTATTTGTGCATAGCAGGGGCTGGACTAGATGGTCCTTGGGAACCCTTCTGACTTTTTAAATTAGTAGTCATAGCATTAGGATTTATACTTTTACTACAAATGTCAAGGATTCACACAGGTGTTGACTTACTGTTCAGTAGTTTGTTCAGGGGGTCTCCTCCAGCTGGGACTGGTAACTGGATACAGGCATCGATATAGTCTGCGTGGAATAAGAAGTATTAGAACTCCATTTTGGTGAAGACTTGAGATATTTAACACCAAGACATCTTGCTGTAAGTCATAGATTCATAGAATCCTAGAGTTGGAAGAGACCTCCTGGGCCATCATCCAGTCCAACCCCATTCTGCCAAGAAGCAGGAATATTGCATTCAAATCACCCCTGACAGGTGGCCATCCAGCCTCTGTTTAAAAGCTTCCAAAGAAGGAGCCTCCACCACACAGAGAGTTCCACTGCTGAACGGCTCTCACAGTCAGGAAGTTCTTCCTCATGTTCAGGTGGAATCTCCTCTCTTGTAGTTTGAAGCCATTGCTCCGCGTCCTAGTCTCCAGGGAAGCAGAAAGGAAGCTTGCTCCCTCCTCCTCCCTGTGGCTTCCTCTCACATATTTATACATGGTTATCATATCTCCTCTCAGCCTTCTCTTCTTCAGGCTAAACATGCCCAGCTCCTTAAGCCGCTCCTCATAGGGCTTGTTCTCCAGACCCTTGATCATTTGAGTCGCCCTCCTCTGGACACATTCCAGCTTGTCAATATCTCTCTTGAATTGTGGTGCCCAGAATTGGACACAATATTCCAGGTGGGGTCTAACCAAAGCAGAATAGAGGGGTAGAATTAGTCGCCCCAAGTCCTTTTGGAGAGGGGGCAGGATATAAATAAAGATCATCATCATCATCATCATCATTATCATCATCACCATCTTCAGAGACCATTTCTCTTTGAGTTGTCTTGAAGGTTTCTGTGTTTATTCATCTGTGTGACACAGCTGAGAAGACCCATTGAATTAGTGGGTATTACCTGTGTATTGATAGCTGATTCTGTGAGCCTGCAGCCGTTGGGACTAACCCACATGACTAGTTTATAAATGGGACGTGTAGAAAGGATCCCAGGACAGAAAGGCAAAGCCCTTCCTATTTTGGGATACTGTAGTCAGAATTATGGATTCTAGAACTGTTTGGACCACTGGGATGGGTCAGGAAGCCAAGTTTCTGCTTTTGGGATTCTCCCAGGGTCTTGTGGGTTGCCAAAAAACTCAAGAAACTTAAACAAGTGGCCAGAGGTCCATGTCTGTTGTTTTAAAAACAATGTTTTTTATGCCAAGGGAGTCTCTAGCAATTTAAAAGGTGAATGGCCTCTTTCAGGAAAGGAAACCCCAGACTTCTGCTCTAGAAAAGGAGCAATTCCTGACATCTGGAGCAGTTGAGGGCCGCCAAAAGAGACTTTGAGGGTCGGGATTGTGCATGATTTCTGTGCAGGTGTTGGCTAATTGAGACGCCGTCGTTAGTGCTCCGAAATGTGGGGCTGGGGTCCCCAGGGCGGGGAGAAGGTGTTCCCCCCTCCGCCTCCCCTCCCTCTTCAGGGGGGCTGTTCCCTGCACCTCCTGCCCCAGCCCCGTGTCCCCCTTGCCCCGTGCCTGTCGATAGGTTAATTGCCCAGGGTCAGGGCTATTGACAGCCTGATTAGTGCCCCTGTCAGCTCGGTACCCGGCTAATCTAGGCGGCCACAGCCCGGAAACACCAGCGCATTGATTTTTTGGGGGATTCCTCACGACCCCCGCGCTGACACATTGATCCGGCTCCCGGGAGCCAACTCTCTGTCAGCGCCTCGCGGAAGAAGGCGGCGGTGTTGGCGGCGACGGAGATGGGCCAAAAGCGGTGGAGAGGCCCCGGGTTGTGGGGTTCCCTGGTTCTTAGGACGGCCTCACTTATGATCCCCCTTTGCTATAACCACTAGGCCAAGAGTGTGCTCCAGAAAGGGGTGGTGGCAGCAGCGGCAGGTGGGCTAGGACTCCCAGATTTAACATGGCCACCTTGTAGTCATCGGCCCAGTCTCTCAGGGCATTGTGACCACAACAGTGACCCCCCCCCCCCCCCGCCCAAATAGAAGGCCTGGAGCATTTGGGTTGGCTTCTCTACTTTAAGGGTTGTTTAAGAGAGGGAATTTCAGCAGGTGTAGTTTGCAGCATTACTACGCCACTTTGGCCCATCTATACTGCCATATAATGCAGTTTGGGTTATATTGATCAGTGTAGACCAGGCATGGGCAAACTTGGACCCTCCAGATGTTTTGGACTTCAACTCACACAGTTCCTAACAGCTGGTAGACTGTTCGAAATTGTGGGAGTTGAAGTTCAAAACACCCGGAGAGCTGAGCATCTACACTGTAGCATTACTACGCCACTTTGGCCCATCTATACTGCCATATAATGCAGTTTGGGTTATATTGATCAGTGTAGACCAGGCATGGGCAAACTTGGGCCCTCCAGATGTTTTGGACTTCAACTCACACAGTTCCTAACAGCTCCAAAACACCTGGAGAGCTTAAGTTTGCCCATGCCTGGTGTAGACTTATATAACACAGATTGAACTACATTGCATTACATGAGCCTACACCACCATGTAATCCAGTTCAGTGCAATTAATCTACATCTTGAATCTGGATTATATGGTAACGTAGATAGGACTTTTGATACTGCTTTTAATTGTCATGGCTCCATGCTGTGTAGGGTCATGGGAGTTGTAGTTTTGTGGTATTTAGCTCTCTCTCTCTCTGTCCAAGAGGACTGGTATCTCGCTAAACTGCAACTCCCAGGATTCCACATTATGGTTTCAAACCACACTCATTTGACAAGTTAACTGCATAATTTCAAGTCTTCTCTATAAAGGCCCAGGAGTCCTCTCTGGTCCCATCTACACTCAACAATATAATCCAGTTTCTGAATGCAGATTGTCTGCTTTAAACTGGATTATAGGAGTCTACACTGCCATCTAATCCAGATTACAGCAATAACACTATGTGACATGATTTTTGTTTCTGGGTTATAAATGGCACTATTTCCTAGTTGTTTCTATCATAAAACATGGGGAAAGTTAATTAAACCGCACAGACTTTGTATTGCCGAAGGCTTGTATTGTCGAAGACCTCACTACCTCTGAGGATGCTTGCCATAGATGCAGGCGAAATGTCAGGAGAGAATGCCTCTAGAACATGGCCATATAGTCCGAAAAAACCTATAACCGCACAGACTTTGTTTCTGTGGGAAGGACAGCACATCCTGCAGCACATTTTGCTCTAGTTTTTTTTTTTAACGAATATAAAATCATAGAGCTGGAAGAGACCTTGTGGGCCATGCAGTCCAACCCCAATCACATTCAAAGCACTCCTGACAGATGGCCATCCAGCCTCTGTTTAAAAGTCTCCAAAGAAGGAGCCTCCAATTCAATATCTCAACCAATTCAGCATATAGTTTGGCAGCCACAAAAACAAAGTAATTTCTGGAGGCAAACAATATCTTTCAAAGTCAAAGTCAGGACTGCACCATTAAACAGGAAACAACACTCTCAAGCCAGGAATTTTTCAAATTTTGTGACATGGTGTAATCTACATTCAGAAACTGGATTGCATGGTCAGTGTAGATGGGGCCTCTGATTTTTACTCTGGCAACCCTGGCCTCAGACTTCAGTGGCATTCCCTTACAAAGAGAGGTGAAAAATACACAAAGTGTATACAAAACAAGGCAGTAAACACTTAGAATCATAGAATCATAGAGTTGGAAGAGACCTCATGGGCCACCCAGTCCAACCCCATTCTGCAAGAAGCAGGAATATTGCATTCAAATCACCCCTGACAGATGGCCATCCAGCCTCTGTTTAAAAGCTTCCAAAGAAGGAGCACTCCACCACACTCCGGGGCAGAGAGTTCCACTGCTGAACGGCTCTCACAGTCAGGTGGAAGCTCCTTTCTTTCCTGTAGTTTGAAGCCATTGTTCCATTGTGTCCTAGTCTCCAGGGCAGCAGAAAACAAGTTTGTTCCCTCCTCCTTATGACTTCCCCCCATATATTTATAGATGCCTCCTCTCAGTCTTCTCTTCTGCAGGCAAAGCATGCCCAGCTCTTTAAGCCACTCCTCATAGGGCTTGTTCTCCAGGCCCATGATAATTTTAGTTGCCTTCCTCTGGACACATTCCAGCTTAGGGTCAATATCTCTTGAATTGTGGTCCCCAGAAATGGACATGGTGTGATTCGAGGTGTGGTCTAACCAAGGCAGAATAGGGCATAGGGAGCATGACTCCCCTGGACTCCTATTGATGCATGCCAAAATCCCATGGCCAACATTTGAACTCCCCATGGTCTCTTTTGAAATATATATTCTATTGCTCTCAGAAGAGGACGCCATTTGAGCTCCAGGCAACAAAATGCCTGGCTTTCTCTGGGGTGCCAAACCAGGTATTATTCGGCAGTAAGAGAGAGAGGGGGGACACTCTGAAATAAGGCTTTGGGGGTTTTGTTCATGGGCAGACATTTTTCCCTCAGGAGGGGACACTGTTCCAACCAGAGGCACCAATATGGAGGAAGGCTTCCACTTGGGGGGAAGAAGGGCATCCAAAATGGCTACCCTGCAAGCTCCCTGTGGTACTTCTTTACCTCCATTGGCCCTGAGGCTCCAAACCAGATATTTGAGGAGAAAGAAGGCTCCAAAGCCTAGTTCCATGTTTACCTCATAAGAGAACACTATTCACAACCTGAGGACCTAAAATGGCAGGGGATTCCACCTGGGGAAGAAGAAGGGCAGCCGAAATGACCACATTGCAAGCTTTTCGTGGCCCTTTTTAACCTCATGGACAGCCTCCCTTTGGCCTTGAGGCACCAAGCCAGATATTTGGGGAGAAAGCTTAGTTCCTCAATGTACATTTTTACCTCATAAGACAATACTATTCAAAACCTGAGTCGCCAAAATGGCGGAAGGCTTCCACTTGGGGAAGGAGAGCCAAAATTTTTCTCACCCCAGAGAAAGAGAGGAGATTCCATCTGAACATTAGGAAGAACTTCCTGACTGTGAGAGCCGTTCAGCAGTGGAACTCTCTGCCCCCGAGGGAGTGTGGTGGAGGCTCCTTCTTTGGAAGCTTTTAAGCAGTGGCTGGATGGCCATCTGTCAGGGGTGATTTGAATGCAATATTCCTGCTTCTTGGCAGGGGGTTGGACTGGATGGCCCATGAGGTCTCTTCCAACTCTTTGATTCTATGATTCTATGAAATGGCTACAATTTAAGCTCCCTGTGATACTTTTTTCAGCTTCCATTGGGTCCTGAGGCACCAAGCCAGATATTTGGGGAGAAAGCTTAGTTCCTCAATGTACATTTTTACCTCATAAGACAACACTATTCAAAACCTGAGCAGCCAAAATGGCGGAAGGCTTTCACTTGGGGAAGAAGGGCTGCCAAAATGGCTACAATTTAAGTTCCCTGTGATACTTTTTCCAGCTTCCTTTGGATCCTGAGGCACCAAGCCAGATATTTGGGGAGAAAGCTTAGTTCCTCAATGCCCATTTTTACCTCATAAGACAACACTATTCAAAACCCGAGTCGCCAAAATGGTGGAAGGCTTCCACTTGGGGAAGAAGGGCTGCCAAAATGGCTACAATTTAAGCTCCCCGTGATACTTTTTTCAGCTTCCATTGGATCCTGAGGCAACAAGCCAGATATTTGGGGAGGCCACTGAGTCAAAAGTCTCCAGGGTTGTGTTCCTTGGCAGACATTTTGACCTCCTGTCTTGCCCTGGGCCTACTTTGTGGGAAGAACAACCAGAAGAGGCCGCCCTTGATGTCTCAGCAGGTGTTGGCTGCCATTGGAAGGTGCGCCAATCCCTCCATCGATGTCCTTTAAGAGGAAAAGGAGAAGGAAGAGGAGCAGCATCGGGAGCAGAAGGATCTGGGCCGCCATTGGAAAAGGGCCGTTCAGCCCCTCGCTGCCGCATTCTGGACGCCATTTGAGTTTAAGGCAACCCAAGGCCCGGCCTTCTCTGGGAGAAGAGGCCTCAGGAAAGAAAGAAATACACATGGTGAAGAAGTCTCCATGTTTATCAGCTGTCGTGCGGCCATTGCCAACAGGCAGTTGGAGGAGGGAGCAAGCTTGTTTCCTGCTTCCCTGGAGACTAGGACAAGGAACAATGGTTCCAAACTACAAGAGAGGAGATTCCACCTGAACATGAGGAAGAACTTCCTGACTGTGAGAGCCGTTCAGCAGTGGAACTCTCTGCCCAGGAGTGTGGTGGAGGCTCCTTCTTTGGAAGCTTTTAAACCGAGGCTAGATGGCCCTCTGTCGGGATGGTTTGAACGCGATTGTCCTGCTTCTTGGCAGAATGGGGTTGGACTGGATGATGGCCCACCAGGTCTCTTCCAACTCTAGGATGCTATGATTTTTGCTGTTCCTTTCAATTGCTGCCCTTTTGGGGTTTTCTCTGTTTCTGATACATCACCTCACAGTCACATTGAGGCCTTCTTTCCCAAGTGGAAGCCTCCGCCATTTTGAATAGTTGTCCCCTCATGAAGCACAAGTATATGCTCAGAATAGGTTATTTATTTATTGCATCAGGAGCAAACCAAGGGTACAGTTGTAATGTATTTTTAAAACCCCCACAAAGTTAAAAAACATGGCATTATATTAAATGTCATTTGACTTGGAAGGCGCTGAACAGGCTGAGCTCTGGCACCACAAGATGCAGAGCCAACCTTAAAAAGTGGAATCCATGACATGAGAGTGTGGAGAAGCACAAGCCACCGACTACAATGCAACCTGAGCCCTGCCACATGCACAATGGAGGACCTTCTTAGAGCAACACCAGAGGCACTCCAAGTGGTCTCAGAATTGGTGTTTCGGGGCAAATGGAGGCTGAAGAAACCCCACAGGGAACTTAACATTTGGCCGCTTTGGCTGCCCTTCTTCCCCAAGTGGAAGCCTTCCGCCATTTTGGCACCTCAGGCTTTGAATAGTGTTCTCTTATGAGGTAAACATGGACATCCAGGAACGAAGCTCTTGAGCCTTTTTTCTGAGTGGCCTCCCCAAATACCTGTCCATGAGGTTAAAAAGGATTAAACAAAGCTTGCAATGTAGCCATTTTGGCTGCCCTTCTTCCCCAAGTGGAAGCCTTCCGCCATTTTGACGCCTCAAGCCTTAAATAGTGTTCTCTTATGAGCTAAACATGGACATCCAGGAACGAAGCTCTTGAGCCTTTTTTTCTGAGTGGCCTTCCCAAATACCTTCCCAAATACCTGTCCATGAGGTTAAAAAGGACTACACAGAGCTTACAATGTAGCCATTTTGGCTGCCCTTCTTCCCCAAGTGGAAGCCTTCCACCATTTTGGCGGCCCATGCTTTGAATAGTGTTCTCTTATGAGGTGAACATGTATATCGAGGAACGAAGCTCTTGAGCCTATTTTCTGAGTGGCCTTCCCAAATACCTGTCCATGAGGTTAAGAAGGACTACATAGAGCTTACAGTGTAGCCATTTTGGCTGCCCTTCTTCCCCAAATGGAAGCCTTCCGCCATTTTGGCACCTCGGGCTTTGAATAGTGTTCTCTTATGAGGTAAACATTGACATCCAGGAACGAAGCTCTTGAGTCTTTTTTTCTGAGTGGCCTCTCCAAATACCTGTCCATGGGGTTAAAAAGGACTAAACAGAGCTTGCAATGTAGCCATTTTGGCTGCCCTTCTTCCCCAAGTGGAAGCCTTCTGCCATTTTGGTGCCTCGGGTTTTGCCATTTTGGGTCCTATTCAGCACTATTCAAAACCTGAATACTATTCAATGAGGGAAAGTGGATTCTACTTGCCCTCATAAGAGGGAAAAATGTACGCCCAGGATTTAAGTTCTTGAGCCCTTTCCCTTCATCCTCTACCCCAACATCTGATCTGGTGTTGGGGTGTCCTTCCAAATGGTGTCCTTCCCCATGAGGTTAAAAAAAACACCATGGGGAACTTTAAATTTGGACATTTTGCTGCCCTTTTCAAAACCTGAGGACCCAAAATGGCAAAACCCGAGGCATACATTTCCACCTCATAAGAGAATTTGAGGAGCCAAAATGGTGGGAGGCTTCCACTTGGGGAAGAAGGACAACCAAAATGGCTACATTGTGTAGTCCTTTTTAACCTCATGGGCAGCCTAGCCTCCCTTTGGCCCTGGTATTTGGGGAGGCCACTCAGAGAAAAGGCTCAAGAGCTTCGTTCCTGGACCTTTTTTGTTCACTTCATGAGAAGACGCTCTTATAACTGAGGCGCCAAAATGGCGGAGGCTTTCACTTGGGGAAGAAAATGGCTACATTGTAAGCTCTGTGTAGTCTTTTAACCTCATGAGCAAGTATTTGGGGAGGTATTTGGGGAGGCCATTCAGAAAAAAGGCTCAAGAGCTCTGTTCCTTAATGTCCATGTTTACCTCATAAGAGAACACTATTCAAAGCCTGAGGCGCCAAAATGGCGGAAGGTTTCCACTTGGGGAAAAAGAGCAGCCAAAGTGGGCAAATGTTAAGTTTCCCGTGGTTCTTAAATGAAGGGACAGAAATGGACCAACCCAAAAGAGCAGCTATTATTTATTATTTATTTATTTGCATTATTTCTACTCCGTTCATATCCGGAGGCAACTCAGAGTGGTTTTGGTTGTCCTTCTTCCCCAAGTGGAAGCCTCCCGCCATTTTGGCACCTCAGATTCTCTTATGAGGTGGAAACGTATGTCCAGGAACTAAGCCATTTTTCTGCGTGGCCTCCACGAATATCTGGTCTGGTGCCTCAGGGAGCCTGTCCATTTTATACTCGGCCATTTGTGCTGTTATTTTGGTGCAGCCTCCATTTCTGACCCTTCGGTTAAATGGCTTCAGGCATTTTGGCCCCTCAGTTTAAATGGCCAGATGTTCAGCTCCCTGTGGGGTAGATCAGGTATGGGCCAACTTGGGCTCTCCCTCCATTCAAGTGTTTTGGACTCCAACTCCCAGCATTCCTCACAGCCTCAGGCCCTTTCCTTTTCCCTGAGGCTGTGAGGAATGCTGGGAGTTGGAGTCCAAAACCTTTGGCCCAAGTTTTCCCATGCTTGATCTATAAACGAGGGCACTTTGTTTAGCATTGCTTTGGAGACCCTGTCCCCCTCAAAAAGGGCTCAGGGCATTTGGTACATTGGGTCTGAATGGCATTAAACAAGGACCACAGGGAACTGACCGCTCCTTTTCTGGCCATTCTTGCCACCCTTCCCCACTGCGCCCCAATATCTGCTCTTTTAGGAACGGCTCTTCCCAATTAATGTTGTTGTGAAGCAACATAGCCGTAGCTGGGCCTTTTGTTTCTTTTTCATAGAATCCTAGAATCAAAGAGTTGGAAGAGACCTCCTGGGTCATCCAGTCCAAACCCGTTCTGCCAAGAAGCAGGAAAATTGTATTCAAATCACCCCTGACAGATGGCCATCCAGCCCCTGTTTAAAAGCTTCCAAAGAAGGAGCCTCCACCACACTCCCTCCGGGGAAGGCAGAGAGTTCCACTGCTGAACGGCTCTCACAGTCAGGAAGTTCTTCCTCATGTTCAGATGGAATCTCCTCTCTTGTAGTTTGAAGCCACTGTTCCATTGCGTCCTAGTCTCCAGGGAAGCAGAAAACAAGCTTGCTCCCTCCTCCTCCCTGTGGCTTCCTCCAAATACTTATACATGGCCCTCATCATAT
Source organism: Anolis sagrei (assembly GCF_037176765.1). Lineage (NCBI taxonomy): Eukaryota > Metazoa > Chordata > Lepidosauria > Squamata > Anolidae > Anolis > Anolis sagrei. The sequence goes on from NC_090034.1 coordinate 109,227,373, forward strand.
CTTCTCTCAGCCTTCTCCCCTTCAGGCCAAACATGCCCAGCTCCTTAAGCCGCTCCTCATAGGGCTTGTTCTCCAGACCCTTGATCATTTTAGTCACCCTCCTCTGGACACATTCCAGCTTGTCAATATCTCTCTTTTCAATTGTTTCCTGCCTAGATGGGCACATAATATTATTATTATTTGAGAACGCGGAAATTCTGATCCGACAACCGCAATGTCAGGCTAACACAGAGAAGCCATTGAAATCCACAAGAAGGACATGGACTATTTCGACAGGAAGGAAGAAACCATGAAAATGAACAGTATTTGGCTACCAGTATTGACAAACACCAGAAGCAGGAATGCCACACGGACACTGGTGGTCTCCAGGCAGCCAGCAATGAAAGGCTAGCGGGGAATGCCACCCGGGCTAAGGATGTCTCCAGGCAGCAAATTCCTCTGAAGATGCCAGTAGCCACAGATGCAGGTGAAACGTCAGGAGAGAATGCTGCTAGAACAGGCCTGGGCCAACTTCAGCCCTTCCTCTAGGTATTTTGGATGTCAACTCCCAGCCTATTTATTTATTTATTTTATTTTAAAGTTCTATATACCAACCTTCTCACCTCTCTTGAGGGACTCAGACCGGTTTCCAACCATAATGTCAGAGATAGTTAATTCATTTTACAATAAAACATTAAAACAGCAATTACATTCAAAAACTACAATGGTCAGTCGTCACTCGTTGTTCATCATCCTCCATCCATATCTGGCTCACTCGTCGAATGCCTGTCTCCATAACCACGTCTTCAGCTGTTTCCTGAATGTCAGGATAGAAGGGGCGGTTCTGATCTCCGGTGGAAGAGAGTTCCAGAGTTGAGGGGCCACCACCGAGAAGGCCCTGTCCCTCGTCCCCACCAGACGCGCCTGAGAGGCCGGTGGGACCGAGAGCAGGGCCTCTCCAGACGATCTTAATAATCTTGATGGTTCATAGAGGAGAATACGTTCGGAGAGGTAAACAGGGCCGGAGTCGTTTAGGGCTTTATAGGTTAACACCAGCACTTTGAATTGTGCTCGGAAGCTAATTGGCAGCCAGTGGAGCTGGCGTAACAGCGGAGTGGTGTGCTCCCTGTACCCAGCACCCGTTAGTAGTCTGGCTGCCGAGCGTTGGACTAGCTGCAGCTTCCGGGCAGTCTTCAGAGGCAACCCCACGTAGAGACCGTTGCAGTAGTTTAAACGGGATGTAACCAAAGCGTGGACCACTGTGGCCAAGTCAGACTTTCCAAGGTACGGGCGCAGCTGGCGCACAAGTTTTAATTGTGCAAAAGCTCCCCTGACCACCACCGAAACCTGGGGCTCCAGGCTCAGCGATGAATCTAGGAGAACTCCCAGACTGCGAACCTGTGTCTTCAGGGGGAGTGTGACCCCGTCCAACACAGGCTGTAACCCTATGCCCTGTTCGGCCTTTCGACTGACCAGGAGGACCTCTGTCTTGTCTGGATTTAGTTTCAATCTGTTGTCCCTCATCCAGACCGTCACAGCGGCCAAGCACTGGTTCATGACCTGAACAGCCTCCTTAGTGGTAGGTGGAAAGGAGTGACAGAGTTGGACATCATCTGTGGACAGATGACACCGAAACAGCCTACTGGGAGTTGACGTCCAAAACACCAGGAAGGAGGGCCAAAGTTGGCCCAGGCCTGTGCTAGAACATGGCCACACAGCAACATCCCAGTGATTGGGGCGGGCACCCCCAGGAAGAAGAATGAGGAGGGCAGGTGTATGCGCCCCGTCCCCAAAGGGAAGCCAGGGCCATCAATGTGGGGCTCCCCTCTTGCGGACGCAGGCGCTCGCTTGCACAGAGGCTGGCTGGTTTGCTTGCTTGCTTCTCTGCCTTTCGGCTGCTTCCGTATGGTAGTGGGGGCCCCCTCCTCCTTTTCTCCCACGCCTGCCCCCCCCTCGCTGCCCCCTGCCATCACTTACACAAATATTGACGCTAATGGCATGTAGCGGGATGTAGAACATCCCAGCCTTCTAATTGTTGTGACTGGGGATCGGCAGGCCGATTAAACGCCATTGATTTTCTCATACTAACCGCATTGATTTTTAAATTTCCTATTGATTCCTGCCCTAAATCTCTTTAAGCAAAGACTTCACTCCGCAGATGACATCGGCTGATTAGCAGGAACAACTGTGGGTTCGCTCTGAAGCCGGGGGGGGGGGGGGGGACGGGACGAGGAGTGTAGGGGGGGTGTTGCTGTGTCAATTCAGGAGAAGCAGGCAGAGCTCAGGGGCCTGGCCTCCAGCAAAGGGGAGGGGGTTTCGGTGGGCTTTGGGGCTGGGGCAGGCTTGCAAGGGAAGAGCCAGGGTTTGGGGGCAATGGGTCAGGTTGGAGAAGGGCAGTGCCCTTTTGAGTCCACCTCGGGGCCTGCAAGCACACCTGCGGAGCCCCCCGGCCAGGCACCCACCCCTTTCACTTCTGGTTTCCCCGGCACATTTTGTTTCCATAAATGCTTTGAAATGCTTCCCTTGAAAGTCTGTGTATAGAGGGGGGGGGGGGGGGGGGGGGGAGAGACAAATTTAGAGAGGAGTGATCCCCTACTTCCCGTTGACCGTCAAAATCTATTTCCCCAAGTCTGTGTTTTGGCTTCATGCTTATTTAAGGATCGACCCTGGAAAACTGAAACAGAGTCTTAGCTTCTATGTTTGTTGTTCATTCGTTCAGTCGTTTCCGACTCTTCGTGACTTCATGGACCAGCCCACGCCAGAGCTCCGTGTTGGTCGTCACCACCCCCAGCTCCTTCAAAGTCAATCCAGTCACTTTAAGGATACCATCCATCCAACTTGCCCTTGGTCGGCCCGTCTTCCTTTTTCCTTCCATTTCCCCCAGCATAATTGTCTTCTCTACGTAGGCTTCTACGTAGCCTTATACATTTCTCTACTTGGTAATTCACAGAAATATTGTCCTCCTTGTTACAAGATGTGTGCTGCGATCAAGTACTCTGTACCCGATTATTTCCATCAGTGCCTCGAGGCCGTTACTGGTTGGCTGCATGCCAGCAGGTTGAGGGTGAATCCAGCAAAGACGGAGATCCTATGGCTGGGTCGACCGGTCAGTGGGGATATCCAGCTGCCTACCCTGGATGGCGAGGCACTACACCCGTCATCGTTGGTCAAGAGCCTGGGAGTCCTTTTGGACCCTCCGCTGACGATGGAGGCCCAGGTCTCCGCCCTGAGCAGAACCGCCTTCTCTCACCTGCGGCAGGCTAGACGGCTGGCCCCTTCCCTGACCTAGCTATGGTGATCCAGGCCACGGTCATCTCAAGACGACTACTGTAATGCCCTCTACATTGACCAGTAGAGATGATCCGGAAACTCAAGTCGGTACAAAATGCAGCTGCTTGGCTTCTTGCGGGAATTCCGATGAGATGCCACATAACCCCAATCTGACTGCAGCTGCATTGGTTGCCAATTGAGCACCGGATCACTTTCAAAGGGATGGTACTTACCTTTAAGGCCTAAGGGACCGCCTCACCCCCTACCAACCCCAGAGATCCCTCCATTCTGAGGACCAAGATTTATTGGAAGTTCCCAGTTTTAAAACCTTGCGTCTAACAGCAACTAGACACAGAGCCTTTACAGTAGTGGCACCATCGCTCTGGAATACTCTGCCACCTGAAGTCCGTGCCTTGCGGGACTGATCAGCTTTCCGCAGGGCATGTAAGACATATGTGTTTCGACAGACCTTTGAGCTTTGATATTGCTGTTTTTAAATTGTTTTAAATTGTTTTTAAATTGTGTTAGATTTTAGCCATTCTTGTAAGGCGCTCCGAGCCCCAGGGGAGTGGCCGCATAGAAGTTTGAATAATAAATAAATAAATAAATAAATAAATAAATAAAGTGCAGCCCTATTTCCTGCAAAATTGAGGGGCCTTTTGAGTCGAGGGACTGGCCTTGGATGCCAGTTCAGGAGCTAGCTGCCATTGGTGGCCCAATGGCTTGGTAAAGACCAGGGCTAGCCCTTAGTCATGGAGATTCAAAAGGGCAAAGGTGCTAAGAGCCTGTGGCGCTGGCTGCTAGAAGTAGGGCCCCGGGGCCCCGGATTGTAGCTGACAAAGATTTGGAGCTGGGTCTCTCTTGAGCATTGAGCTTCCCCCCATAATACTGGTTTGTGTGTTCATATTATAATGTCTTGAGATGTGGCAGACCTACAAAGGGGGGGGGGGGGTGCTTGGCACTTGGCATTCTTGAAGGCTTTGGCACTCATGTGCCTCTTGTCCTCCTGTTGCCCCCGTTCTGATTCCCTTCAGTGCCATTGATGCAACTTTATCCCTGAAAGAACCAAGGCATCCTCACACCCAGCTGTCCCGCATTGCCAAGGGTCTTTTCAAACCATTGTGATGGCGTATGGTGGCCGAAGAAGGGACCAGTGCCCTTAGGGAATATATCAGTCTCTTGCAGATGGGAGTAACATGGTACCTTTCATATTTTGTCAAGCTTACTGGCACCTTCTGTTCTCTTCTCTTTTCAGGTTCTGGACTGGACTGGAGTGAATGTACTACAGCTGCCACTTCTGCCTGAAAGGTAGGTGTTTTGTCACATCTCTTTCTGGATTGATGGGGAGGGACGGTGCCGGCTGATTCTCACCAAAATCAGAAAAGGGGGTGGGGAGAAAGATGACCCACTGTTGCAACATTCAGACCTCCCCTCCTCTTCTCTGTCTCTCCCCCCATCATGGTTGTGCTACATGTAACGGCAGAGCTACGTGTTTTTACACCCAAAAGTTTAGTGGCTTCATTTCGTAGAGAAAACCTGTATTCCAGAGCAGAGTGTCTATTGGCTGCTTATCCCTTGCCCTACCTGCTTTGATCCCTGCCACATTCCTCCACTTATTCACCACACACCCTCTTCTCCTGGTTTCAAACATACCTTTTTGTTTGAGGAAATGTCCTTCTGGGTTGTTAAGAGGGGGCAGAAGAGGAGGAAAGCCATCCCTCTATGACACCAGAAAGCTGTGCTTTCCCTCTACATCAGTGCTTCTCGACCTGGGGGTTGGGACCCCTGGAGGGGTCACTAGGGGGTGTAAGAAGGGTCACCAAAGACCATCAGAAAACACAATATTTTCTGTTTGTCATGGGGGCTCTGTGTGGGAAGTTTTACCCAAGTCTGTTGTAGGTGGGGTTCAGAATGCTCTTTGATTGGAGGTGAACTATAAATCCCAGCAACTACAACTCCCAAATGTCAAGCTCTAGTTTCTCCAAACAACACCAGTATTCACATTTGGGTATATTGAGTATTCATGCCAAATTTGGTCCAGATCCATCATTGTTTGAGTCCATAGTGCTCTTTAGATGTAGGTGAACTACAACTCCCAAACTTAAGGTCAATGCCCACCAAACCCTTTCAGTATTTTCTGTTGATCATGGGAGTTCTGTGTGCCAAGTTTGGTTCAATTCCATTGTTGGTGGAATTCAGAATGCTCTTTGATGGTAGGTGAACTATCAATCCCAGCAACTACAACTCTCAAATGACAACATCAACCCCCCCCCCCCCCCCGAACCCCACCAATATTCAAATCTGGGTGTATCAGGTATTTGTGCCAAATTTAGTCCAGTGAATGAAAATACATCCTGCATCTCGGATATTTACATTACGATTCATAACATTAGCAAAATTACAGTTATGAAGTAGCAACTAAAATAATGTTATAGTTGGGGGTCACAACAACATGAGGAACTGTATTGAAGGGTCGTGGCATTAGGAAGGTTGAGAAACACTGCTCTACTTGGTTCTACCATAAATGCTCCTCATAGGGAGGGAATATGGAAGCAGATAAACCCCATGCAGGTAATACTGGATCATTTTGCAGAGTGCAGAAGTGTCAACGCAGGAACTAATTGTCCAGATTAGGCTGGTGTTCTGTAGCCCCCCTGCTTTATTCAGGGAGTTTTATGCGATGGACCAGATGTTGTCGTTGTCAGACATTCATAACCCTTCTGAGCTTTCCTCTCCTGCTGCCTTCCCTTTTTGTTTCCACAAAAAAGGAGGGAAAGGTAAGTACTGTGCAGTGATTTTGAGAAGTCGTGCTTGGAGTCGGCTGTCTGCAAAGACTGTAAAAGCCAACTGATTTTACATTACAAGACGGGCCTGGCTTTAGACCTTCCTTCTCCCCTGGGAACCGCCATCCTTTGGGCTGGAGGGGAGTGTAAGTAAGGCCTCTCGGTCCCCTGAGAGGGAGAATCCGCCTTCCTCTCGCCTAGCCATGCTTCCTGGATCCTGACAAGGAAGTCAGAAAGAAAGGCTAGAAAACGGGCTTGGTCCAAAGTGACTATAATGTATTAATGGAGGTAGGTGTGTGTTCTGGGCTTAGGAGTGAGTTGTGAGTAAATATTTAGAGATAGGGAAGCCAACAAAAGAGATCTGGCCTAGGAGGGTAATTCCTGGCCTTTACGAATAGATGGAACCTTCAGTATGGGACCACGTCATTCCTTGCTTTTGTGTGGAAGCTGATGGGTGCAGATGGGCATCAAGGTGAGGCCTGAATGAAGCAGGCCATTTGCATTGGGTTCACCCAAGGGACCTTCACGTTTGTCAGCAAAAGTGGGATTAGCAGCATTTTTAGGTACAGGCAGTGAAGGAAATATTGGTGATTTGGCTGCCTGGGGTTGCAATATGTTGCCTTGGTGGGTCCCAACAAAGGTAATAATAATAATAATAATAATAATAATAATAATAATAATAAGGTGGTCAGTTGAAACATTCACACCTAGCTCCAGCAGAGAAGAGCTCTTTGCCCCACCCTAGTCATTCCACAGATATATAAACCCATTGTCCTAATTCCAACAGACCTCACTACCTCTGAGGATGCTTGCCATAGATGCAGGCGAAACGTCAGGAGAAAATGCCTGTAGAACATGGCCATATAGCCCAAAAACCACCCACAAGAACCTAGTGATTCCAGCCATGAAAGCCTTCGACAATACAATAATAGTAATAATAATAATAATGGAACTTGTGGTACTTGACTTTTATTTATTTTATTTATTTATTTAACTACTCCCAATTTGGCTCGGAGCGGTTTACAGAAACAGATTAAAACAATACAATTAGCTTTAAAAATGACCATAACAATAACAATAGGCAGCGAGAACAGGCATAGCCCGGGTTGTTCACCCATCAAAAGCTTGCCGGAAAAGAAAAGTTTTACAGGCTTTCCAAAAAGCAAGTAGGTCTCGGATGGTTCGAGTTTCGACCGGCAAGGCATTCCATAAATAAGGGGCTACGATCGAGAAGGCTCTCTGCCTAGTAGATGACAAATGATAGGTTCGGATGTTAGGGACTGCAGGGTTATCAGCCTGGAAGGGAAAGAGTTCAAACCCAGGATCAAAAGCCAGGCCTGTGGGAGATGCCTCTTGCACATGGCCAGTGTTTCCCTTCCTGACTTGCAGTGGGAGCCTTTCCTGCCAGAGAAGGAAGCCTCTTTCAAAATGGAACGGTGGCTTGACGCTTTGCTTCCGTGGTGGGAGTTGCTACAGCCGGGCCCTTTGTCCTCTTGAGCACTCCTTTCTCTTCTTTGTCTTCTGGCCAGCACACGTTAAAAAGGATAAATAAATAACCACCAGTCATCTCCATCTTCGTCATCTTCCCGTGTAGACGCTGCAGCATAGGACCCGCTGCTAGTCGTTCAGGGCATAGGGATTGTGATCAGGCCTTCACGCATTTGAGTGAAATGTCTGCACCGACTGCGTTTCTATTCAGAATGGCGGGAAAAGGATGTGTTCCCCGAGTGTCTCTGCCTCCAGTTCAGGGCTGGAAATGCTCAATGAAAAGCGTGTCTGTGATTCTTTTAAGGGCAGCCCATGGAGTCTGCCGTGCTATGAAACAAAAGACAGTCTCTCAATTCTTCTTTTTTTTCTTGAACAGTATTATTTATTTTTATTTACCATACTTATACCTTGCCCTTCTGACCCCGTAGGGGATTGAGGGTGGTGCACATATATAGGCAGCGATTTGATGCTATAAGAACATATATCAATCAAATAAACATATACATTAAAACAATCACTAAAAAACTCTAAAATTGCAACAACACAACAACAGAGAGGAAGCAGGCAGGGACATCTAATTACCTCTCAACAAAAGTTTGCTCCAGGCACAGTCAGCCCATTGTATGCTAATCAAGGTGGTCAGTTGAAACATTCACACCTAGCTCCAGCAGACAAGAGTCCTTTGTCTCACCCTGGTCATTCCACAGATATATAAACCCATTTTCCTATTTCCACCAGACCTCACTACCTCTAAGGATGCTTGCCATAGATGCAGGCGAAACGGCAGGAGAGAATGCCTCTAGACCATGGCCATATATCCTGAAAAAACCTACAACAACCCAATCATTAAAAGCATGTCAAACATTTAAAACCACTTATTTAAAATTGCACAATCCAATATCATAGTCTGTGGCCTTTATTCTGTGGAGTGTTGTGTGTGTGGCAACAAACAGTGCCTTCATTTGACATCATTTGACTTCATTTAGGTCAAATGACCACAAAGGAATTCCTCTGCACACCAAACCTTCTCCCTGCCAATTTTTGGTCCCACGTGAGGAAAATTGTGAGGAGATCAAGAAGGATGTCTTTGCCAAAAACACAGACGACTGCTCCCTATTGATATTGTTGTTGTGCACCTTCAAATAATTTTGAATTTATAGTGACCCTGTGGTGGGCCCATTGCAGGGTTTTCTTGGCAACCGTTGGCCGGAGTGGAGTGGTCTAAGGCTGAGAAAGTGTGGCTTGCCCAAGTCCACCCAGTGGGTTTCCATAGCTGAGCTGGGATTTGAACCCTGGCCTCAAAGTCGTGGTCTGATGCTCAAGCCTTGTGGCTCTGATGCTGATGCTGCTGCTTACCCCAAATGCCGCCTCCTCCTCTTCCTCCTCTGCGTCTCCAATGCATCCCTCCCTCACCTCCATCTTTGCTCTTCTCCCACTGCACCATCTCCTTGCAAAATATTCCACTTCCTTGCCTTCCTTCTAGGAAGTAGGGAATGGCAGGTGAGGCGCTTTCTAGGCACCTTCCTGCCTTCACCCACAAAGCAGATAAAGGGCAAAGCATCACCTCCTCACAATGACGCCCCAGCGAGGGTTGGCTAACAACAAAGGAAGGTCCATTTCCCATTCTCCTCTCCCTGGTCTTTGAGTCCCACCCCCTTTAAAATTTATTTTATTTTCTGGAGGAGAAAAACGACTCCTTTTTCTGTAAGAAAAAAAAATACATTATCATTGCCTTTAAACCATATTTCCATTCTTTCAAATTAATGGCCTTTAAAAAAAAAACAACAGCAAGATCTGACAATATTTTAATTAGGTTTGAATGAAAAAAAAAATGGAACAAGAATATGAATTCTGGATTTTGGGAGCAATTTCCCAGACAGTCCATTAGCCGCACAGCGAGATCTTTTCTCCCTTCGTTTTCTCCTTCTCTCAAATCCTCGTTGCTGTGGTATTGATTTTCCGCGCCGGGATGTAGTCCTTTAGACCCTTGTAGTTCTTTGAAAGTAGGCCCAGGCTGAAACGTAAGTGCCGGGCTGTCCAGGAGGAAAGGTGCTCATAATTATACTTTTCCTGATGAACCAACGTGGGAGGGGCGGGGGGGGGGGGTAGAGAAAGGCTCGGCTTGGGTCTTCTTGAGGAAGAGAGGAAGGACCTCGATGCATACAAAAGACAAGGCTGCTAAGTGCAGCGTGTGCGCAACAGGCAACAAGCGCACCTTCTTAGGGATATGCCATACCGATGGCCGAGATCTATTTCAGCCCCCGTAGTCCGATGGCAAAAGGGTCTGAATAGGTATGTTCAGTCATGATCCCTTCATGCACCTGAGTTGATCAATTGTGCCAGGTTGATTAATTCAAGCGCACACAATGCCGAGGGCCCAATGCCCAATCCATCACAGGAGAGCCAGAAGAACAAGCGGGGACTCTCTTTCTGGTGCAAGTTCTGCTTGCAGGAAGGCACCAGGCTCCTGCATGGCTAGAGGGTTCGGCTGAATGCCAGTCCCCTGCACCGCTAGCCCATGCGTGTATTTCCTGACCCTGGATTAGGAAGAGCATTGGCAGGGCCAGTGAGTCAGGGCCAACCAGAACTGCCCCTGCTTAGTGCAGAGTGGAGCCCCCCCCCCCTCCACACACACACAGGATACAGCTGAGCATGCCTTGTGCCCATGAGCACGGCTGGCTTTGACGGCCATGCTCACTGAAAAACGTACAACAACCCAGCGATTGCAGCCATGAAAGCCTTCGACGATACATTGACATGCTCACGATTTGCATGGGCTGCCTCTCTGCACCCAGGTGGCTCCAAATTGCAGCATAAAGCCTGGATTAATAATAATAATAATAATAATAATAATAATAATAAACCTTTATTTATACCCCGCTACCATCTCCCGGAGGACTTGGTGTGGCTTACAAGAGGCCGAGCCCAAATACATCAATAAAACAACACAACAATACAGACAATAAATAAACTCATAAGCAAAGCAATAAACAATAACAGTAACACCATGACGCATTAAAAACCTATGGCAGGGCCAAATGTAATAATTAAAAATTTTAAAATACTGGCATGACAAGGTGTCATATAACTAGGATAGGTATTTGGAGAGAAATGGAGCGAGCAGACAATCCTAGATCATTAGTAAAGTGCGATGAGGGACATGTTGCTTAGGGTTCCTTATTCTGGGAAGGCACAGTGGAACAACCACATTTTCAGGCTCCTCTTAAAGACTGCCAGAGTTGGGGCATGCCTAATGTCCTTGGGGAGCGAGTTCCAGAGTCAAGGGGCCACCACCGAGAAGGCCTTATCCTTTGTCCCCACCAATCGCGCTTGCGATGGAGGTGGGATCGTGAGCAGGGCCTCTCCAGATGAACGAAGCGATTGTGTGGGTTCGTACACAGAGATGCGGTCACGCAGGTAGAGCCACCTATCTATTTACCTGTCTGTTTATCTATCTATCTATCCAACTATCTATCCAACTATCTATCCAACTATCTATCTATCTATCTATCTATCTATCTATCTATCTATCTATCTGTTGGTCTGTCTCTAGAATAGCAAAAATGAGGCCAGGTCTCTCTCTAGAATAGAGAAGCTGAAGCCAGGATCCCAACCAACCTGAAGGGCCTGGCAGAACCAGAGGGAGTGTCCCAAGGGAGAAAGGGAAGGACCTTTGCTCCCCAAAGGAAGGCACCCTCCCAAATGACCAGTGGAAGGAAGGCCAAAGCAAGGAAGCCGCCACTCCTCTCTCTCTCTCTGCCTGAAAGGAAAGGTCCAATGCTGCCCAGGCCCCTTTGGCAGAGCTGGGCTGGAAGAAGAAGGTGAGTGCCAGGCACTCCCACACCTGTTTCCCCAAGTGCCCCCTTAGGATGGGGCTTTGTGAGGCTGGAAAGCAGGGAAGGAAGGAAGGAAGGAAGGAAGGAAGGAAGGAAGGAAGGAAGGAAGGAAGGGCAGGAAAGAAAGAAGGAAGGAAGGGCAGGAAAGAAGGAAGGAAGGAAAGAAGGAAGGAAGGAAGGGCCATTCCATGCTGAAGAGGCCTGTCCAGCAGGGCAAGGCAGGGCAGGGAAGGGAAGAAGGAAGGGAAGGGAAGGGAAGGGCAGGAAGGAAGGAAAGAAGGAAGGAAGGAAGGAAGGAAGGAAGGGCGGGCGGGCCATTCCTGGCTGAAGAGGCCTGTCCAGCTGAGGGGTCTTCTTGAGGACTCTGTTCCTGGGGTCTCTCTGGGTCCCAAGGCTGTCTGTCTGTCTTCTTGCCCGCACTCTTGCGTTGGGAAGGTCTTTTTTTGGGGGGGGGGTGACCCGGGAGAGTGTGTGATGGATTTCACCTTCCCATGAACACCTGGAGAAAAGGAGGAAACGAGGCAGGTCTATAACAGCAGGTCATGTTTGGCCCCAACCCAATGTGTGCAGCGCCCCCCTCTGCCTCCCACCCCCCACCCCCGCACGCCCTTTCACCCCTGTGCCCCTCCCCCATCCCCTTTTCTACCCAGAGGGCTTCCCCGGGTGCCTCCCAGATTGGGGGGCAATGCAAGGAAACGTGGGCAGGCGGCTCAAAGGCACCCGGGTTGGGGCGTGGGGTGGGGGGGGGTCTGGCTTGCAGGACGGCGGAGCAGGGCTTGGCCCGCTCTCCCCCAGGAAGGAGCCCGAGCAGGAGGAGGAGGAGGAGGAGGAAGAGGAAGAAGAAGGAGGAAGAAGAAGGAGAAGAAGAAGAAGAATGTGCGCCAGGGCGCTTTGCGGGCCAAGGCCGGCTTCGGGCGGCAAGAAGGCGGGGGCGGCGCCGCGCGTGGAAGAAGTCCGTGGGGGGGGGGGGTATGCTGGAGGAGCAAGGACCAGGTCTTCAGTAGGGAGGGGGGAGACAGGATGGAGCTGCATCTAACCCCCCCCCCCCCCGTCCTGAAAGGGAAAGGGAATCCGTCGGGGAGTTTGCCCGGTCTAGAGTTGAGCATCAGGCCTCCTCCTCCTCCTCCCCGTGGGGGGGCTCCTTGTTTCCTCTTTGCTTGCTTGCTTGTTTGTTGTGGCGATGCCAGGATGCGCCCCGAGTTGGGGTCTTTCCCTTGGCTTTTGCCCCTCTCCCCCCGTCCCAATGTGCTCCTTTTGTCTGGGAGGAGGGAGGGAGGGGGGCGGCTGGGAGTCTCTCTTCCCCCTGGCAGCCCCCTCCCCTCCCCATTCGCGGGGGTCTCGCGAGGGACGGGCCCTGCCTGGGATGTCATCTGTCAAAGGAGAGAGAGAGAAAGAGACAATAAAAGTGGGGGACGAGGGAAGGAGAGCGAGGGGGGCGGGAAGGAAGGAGGGAAGAAGGGAGGAGGAAGGAAGGAAGGAAGGAAGGAAGGAAGGAGGGAGGGAGGGAGGGAAGGAAGGAAGGAAGGAAGGAAGGAAGGAAGGAGGGAAGGAGGGAGAGAGGAGGAAGGAAGGAAGAAGGAAGGAAGGAGGGAGGGAGGGAGGGAGGAGGAAGGAAGGAAAGAAGGAAGGAAGGAAGGGGGGAGGGAGGGAGGGAGGGAGAGAGGAGGAATAAAGAAAGAAAGAAGGAGGGAGGGAAGGAAGGAAGGAAGGAATCGGGGAAAGGGAAGCCAAGGGAAGGGAGGGGGCAGGCGCGCGCGCACGCACACTCACAGCCCCCCCCCTCGCCCACTCGCCCGCCCCGTGTCCACCTGCCTTGGCCCTCCCTCCCTTCCCTCCCTCCCTCCGTGTTTTCTGGCCCGTCCGGCTCCATCGAGCAAAGGAAAGAGGGAAGGAAGGAAAGGAGGAAGGAGGCCGGCGGAGGACCCACTCCCCGGGAGAAAGAGAGGGAGAGGGAGGGAGGAAAGGAAGGAGGGAGGGAAGGAAGGAAGAGAGACCCTCCCGGCCGTCTGCCCCCCCCCCAAGGCCCCCAAGGCCCCTTCCTTCCTCCCTCGCTTCCTTTCCTTCCTGCTTCTTCTTCTCCTCCTTCCCGGGGATCCGGCGGGGCTGGGGGGGATGCGCCCCCCGCCGCGTCCCGCGCCATGTTCATCCCGCTGCCGGTGCCGCTGGTCTTCCGAAGGTCTCCCGTTGCCTCTGCCTCCGCCTCCGCCGCCGCCGAGAACAGCGAGGGATGGCGCCTCAAGCCCCCGCTGGCCCTCCGCTCGGCTCCCGGTAAGAGACAGAGAGAGAGAGAGGCCTGGAAGGGAAGCGGGGAGAAGAAGGGAGAAGGGAGAAAGAAGAGCGAGCCGGGAAGAAAGGAAGGAAGGGAGGAAGAAGAGAGAAAGGGAGCGGCGGGCCGGGCGCGCGGGCTTTTTATTCATGCGGTATTGATCCGGAGTGTCACTGCTCCGTATCGAACCTCCGGCGCCGGCTTCCTGCGGTCGATAGGCGGGCGGGCGGGCGGGCGAGGGTGGGCGGGGGGCGGGAAGGAAAGAAGCAAAGAAGGAAGGAAAGAAGGAGCCAAAGTGGAAAAGAGGGGCCCGGGGGGTGGGGGGGGGGGAGAGAAAGAGAGAGAGAGAGGAGGACCCCAACTTTACTTTCCTGAGAACCCTCCCCCCCCCCCAGCATGGCCCAGGGCTGCCCCCCCCCCCAGCACTCCAGGTTGTGGGGGTGTTGTTGTTCTTATGTGTTGACACCCACAAGGAGACTCCAAGCAGACCCAGCAAGAAGGGTCTGGCAGTGAGGGACACACGCACACGCACACACACAGACGTAGGCACCTGCCAGACTAGACTGGGACCCCCCCCCCCCCAATGACAAAGCTGGGAACCTTTCCCTCTGACTAGAAGGGCAAAGCAGGAGGCACAGGCCAAATAACAAAGCTGGGGACCCCCCCCCCCCTTTCCCTCTGACAGTTGTGACAGAGCCCCTTCCATCTATCCATCCAGACCCCCCCCCCCAACAGCTTGTGCCCCACTGACTAGAAGGGCAAAGCAGGAGGCACAGGCCAAATGACAAAGATGGGGAACCCGCCCCCCCACTTTCTCTCTGACTAGAAGGGCAAAGCAGGAGGCAGTTGTGACAGAGCCCCTTCCATCTATCAATCCAGCCCCCCCCCCCCCAACTGCTTGGGCCCCACTTCCTGGCTCTGTGGGCCTCACAGTGGGAGTGAGGGGGGCACACACACACACAGGCAGGCACATGCCAAACTAGACTGGGACACCCCCCCCCCCCATGACAAAGCTGGGGATCCCCCCCCTTTCCCTCTGACTAGAAGGGCAACGCAGGAGGCAGTTGTGACAGAGCCCCTTCCATCTATCCATCCAGTCCCCCCCCCCCAAACAGCTTGTGGGCCCCACAGTGGCAGTGAGGGGGACACACATACACACACACACACACAGAGGCAGGCACCTGCCAGACTAGACTGGGACGCCCCCCCTCCCAATGACAAAGCTGGGACCCCCCCCCCTTTCCCTCTGACTAGAAGGGCTAAAGCAGGAGGTACAGGCCCTCCTCAGGCCCCCTCCAGCAGTTATGACAGAGCCCCATCCATCCATCCATCCATCTATCCATCCATCCAGTCCCCCCACACAGTTTGTGCCCCGCTTCCTGGCTCTGTCACTCTCTTGACCCCCCAGTTGATTCCCTTCCCGAGCAGCTCTGTGTTTGCTTCCTCGCAGCCAGGCCAGGCGTGACCCCACCTTCACCCCTCGGCAGGGTTGGATGTCGCCCTTGAACTCTGGAGAACCCGGGCCTGGGCTCCTTGATGGGAGAGGATGGGCCTGGGGGGGGGGGAGGGGGGCAAAGGGGGTGTTTCAGGGCACAAAAGGCCTTCCTGAGTGACCTTGGGGTGAAGGAGGCTCCCCTCTCTCCTAAAACGAGGAGGAGAAGGCCTAGGCCTCTGGCTCCAGAGGAAGAGACCAGCCTGCCTGCTTGCCTGGCAAGGGCTCTCCCTCTTCCTCTTCCTCTTCCTTCCCTCTCAGGCCTCAAGCCTTCTGGAGGTTACCCAGGGTGGAGTGGCCCAAGAGAGGAAGCTTTGGCAGGGCTGGGATGGTGACCCCATACGGAAGAGGAGAGAAGAGGGAAGAGGCAGAGTGTGGCCGTGGTGTGTGGGGAGATGTGGCCTAGCCAAAGCGGCCCCTCTTCTCTTCCTCCTCCTCCTCCCTGCCCCCCTCCCCTCCACCCCCTCTCTGCTGCAGCCTCTGCCTCTGCTGCGCGCGGTGTGGAAATTGTATTGGTGTCAAGCCCGGTCCGTGCTAATGAACCCGGAGATCTGGGAAGCGAAGCTTGTTCAGAGGCAGAAATCGATTTTCCTGGCTGTAGTAACTGCCCCCACCTCCGCCCCCGCATAGCCTCCCCCTCCCCCTTCTCTCTCTCTCTCCCTCTTTCTTTCCCCCTCTTTCGCTTTCCTTCCCTGGCCAAAGAAGGCCCTCAGTCTGTGCAGACATGAGTGTACGTGTGGACATGAACCATGTTCACAAAGCCAGTTTGTGTGTGCAGGTGCACAAAAAGTTGTGGGCTGCCTCTCCGCGTGTCCCGTTGGCACCAAATGCTCCACTGTTGTATGAAAGAGAGAAGAAGCCAGTTCCAAGAGGCAAGCATTCCTATTTTCATGCTCACATGGGCAGTTTTAGGGCCGAACTGGCATTTTGCGGCTTTGGCTTCCCAGCACCCTATTCGTGCGTTGCGAGGTGTGTTTGCTCCTGGTATCTCATGCCTTTATGCGCCTTACAGACTGGGTATTGATTTAGACCGCTTTTCAGAGTGGCATCAAAACAAGGCCTCGACTCCTTCGTAGCAGCCTTATTCAGCATCCTGAATACTGTGTACGAACCCACACGAACTCTTCGTTCATCTGGAGAGTCCCTACTCACGATCCCACCTGCGTGGGGATGAGGGATAGGGCTTTCTCAGTGGTGGCCCCTCAACTCCGGAACTCTCTCCCTAAGGACATCAGGCAAGCCCCATCACTGGCAATTTTTAGGAGGAGCTTGAAAATGGGGTTGTTCCAGTGTGCCTTTCCAGAATAAGGAAACTCTAAGCATTATGTCCCCAATGCACGTTATCAGAGATTTAGGATATTTGCATACCCATCCCTCTCCAAAAGCCTTTTCACCTGATCATGCCCAGCACTTTTTAATTTTAAATTTTAATTATTACATTTGGCCCTTCCATAGATTTTAATTGTGTCATTGTGTGTTTAATGTTACTGCCTTGTTTTTGATTTTAATTTGCTATATTGTTGTTGTTGTTGTTTTATTGTTGTAAATTGGGCTCGGCCTCCTGTAAGCCGCACCAAGTCCTTCGGGAGATGGTAGTGGGGTACAAATAACCATTTATTATTATTATTATTAATTATTATTATCATTATTATCCTCCATGGCACCCTGGCTCTGCCTTCCATTCAGACATTCTAAGTAATAAGGTTGAGATTGACAGGCCAGTTATGAAGATGCCGTCAATGTGTTGTGTCTGCTTTTTACATGATGTGATTTGAAGCTTGAAGAGATCTGAAAATATGCAAGTGGTGCCTGTATTGAACTGGTTCTCACGGCAAAGTAAGAGAGCAAAGTAAGAGATTCGACCCAAGTCTTGTTCAAAGGGGAGAGAGCAGCCTTTGTGTGTATGACTCGGTGGCCCCAAAGTGTGACTCCCAGAGGCCTAAGTTTCTGTGCGCATCCCTTCTTTCTGGGGGCTGTGGAGACTCATCCCCACCAAGAAGCTCTGCCCTCCTTTGATTTGGGTGAGGACGTGGCTTTGGTTGCTGGAAGCCGGTTTCGTGTGCTTTGAGGGCTGATTAAAATCAAAGCAGGCACCTGTCAAAAAATCTGAGCCCAAGTTATGTCTTGAATTCCCCTGTCCCCTCCTGACAGTGGCAAGCCATGCGCCTGCTAATAGCAAACTAAGCCCTGCTCCATGAGTAGGAAACCTTTGTGGAGTTGAAGGACAACCTTCCCCAAAGGGAGGAGGAAGAGGGAGCCGATGGGACTGGTTTGGGAATGAAATCCATTCTGTTCCAGCACAGCACTTTGCTTTACCTAACGCTTCAATGCAGAGTTTCCTTTCATTTCTGTTTTCGATGTACAATCTATACCTGAAAGCAGCTGGACAAAGGCTGATGCCAAGCTGTGCCAGGGATAGTTGACTCATGCCACCGTTTCCACAAAGCCAATGATGCCTTGGCTGGTGTCTCTCAGACCTGGAGACACCTTGGATGCGTTGCAAGTTTGGTTAGGGTAATGGAGTTAATTTATGCTTAGGGCAGGAGGAAGCTCTCTTACTGTGATAGGTTTTTACCTTGATGTGTTCTTTCTTGACTTTATTTTATTGTGCTGTTTTAATTGGTGTTTTGTGCGCCAGTTGTGCCCGTACCTTGGGAAGTCTGATCTGGCCACAGTGGTCCACGCTCTTGTTGCATCCCGAATAGATTACTGCAATGCACTCTACGTGGAGTTGCCTTTGAAGACTGTTCGGAAACTTCAATTAGTCCAGCGGGCAGCAGCCAGATTACTCACTGGAGCGCCATACATGGAGCATACAACCCCTCTGTTATGTCAGCTCCACTAGCTGAGCAGTTCCGAGCACAATTCAAAGTGCTGGTTTTGACCTACAAAACCCTATACGGTTCCGGCCCAGCGTATCTGTCCGAACGTATCTCCCTCTATGTCCCACCTCAGAGTTTAAAATCTTCTGGGGAGGCCCTGCTCTCGGCCCCACCTCTATCACAAGTGAGGTTGGTGGGGATGAGGAGCAGGGCCTTCTCAGCGGTGGCCCCTCACCTGTAGAATTCACTTCCCGGGGAAATTAGGTCATCAACATCCCTCCTCTCCTTTAGAAGGAAATTAAAAACATGGATATGGGACCGGGCTTTTGGGTAATCTGGCAGATAGACAAAGGACAATTGACGACTAGAATTGATAGGATTTGACAATGTGGAATGAATTTATGGACTCTGAGCTGGCAAACGTTGAGCACTAGATTGGTTTTATTGATTATGATGTATAATTGATTGTTTTAATTGTTTTTAATTGCTGTTTATATATGTTTTATCTTATTGTTTGTGTTGGCATCGAATTGTGCCTTTTGTAACCCGCCTTGAGTCCCCCCTCAGGGGTTGAGAAGGGCGGGGTAGAAATGCGCAAAATAAATAAATAATAAATAAATTGTGGGCTTGTCCCTTTGTAAGCCACCCCATGTCCCTTTGGGGAGATGGAGACGGGTTATAAAAATAAAGTTATTGTTGTTATTATTATTAGCATGCAAGGTTGTTAATTCTCCAACCAGATGTGTGTGGAGCCAAATCAGAAGTGGCTCAGAGCAGGCGGTCGTGCTTCTTGGCTGGCAAATGGCCTGATCAGCATTGGGCTGAAGCTTTGCTCCGTTTGATGCCTCTTGGGTGGCAACTCTTGTCTTTCACTTGGCCCAGAAGGTTGGCCAGGTCAGCTTGGGGCATAGCTCTGGACTCTCTGGGCTCTTGGGTGCCCACACTTCCTTTGCAGCCATGTGTAACAAGTGCTCCTGATTCGTGGCACGCAACTTCATGCTGTATGTGCAGGTTCTTGTGTGTGAGGAGGTATGCATGGAAGAGTGTCTGCCCAACCCCAAAGGCCACAATCGCCAGGCCTCCAAAGGCACAATCTGAAGAGACGCATGAGGACCAGCCATTCCAACTGGTCAGAACCATCATAGAGGCCAAGGAAGGAGGCCTGGCATTTGCACAAGGCAACCTTATGAAATGCCCCTGGTTTGTCTCCCATTCATGCTGGGTGGGGTGAGGGGAGTTTTCCCTGAAATGATTAGTAATTTGGGCAAATCGTGATTGCAAACTTGGGGTGGGGGTTGGAAGGCCCACTCCCTCTGGTCATGCATAGAGAGTGTTGGTGAGGGTGAAGTGAAGGATGCACATGCCCTTTCCACACTTCCCTGAGTGTGGAGACATGTGTTTGGGGTGGAGGCAAGATGGCTCCTTGGGGTGGTGCCTTTGGTGTGTGTGGGTGAAGTGGCCCAGACTCTCTGGAACAAGACCTAGGCTGGGGATTGTGTGAGGAGAAGATGTGGGGCATTTCCATGGAGGGCTGTGAGAAGGAAGGAAGGAAGGAAGGAAGGCCGGCTGCCTCTCTCCTTGCAGCGCTCCTTTCCTCCTGCCTCCCTCCCTCCCTCCCCCTCCCCTCTCCTCACAGCCTCTGCTTTTTCCCTTAAATAATAATCATAAAAAGGTCAGCGGCAGGAGAGCCGCACACCCTGATTGGCCGAGCTCTGGGCCCTTTGTTCCAGCCGAGCCTCCGGGCAGAGCCACGCGCCGGGGTCAGCGGATGGGGGGGCTGGAGGGGGGAGAGGAGGGGGGCAGGCCTCCCAAGGGACTGGCCATTGGCAAGCGGGGGGGGGGGGGGAGGCTCAGTGCTGGAGCCCTTGTCTAGGAAGGGTAGGGGGATGAGAAGGGCAGGGGGTTGAGCCGTGTCTTGCACAGAGAGAGAGAGAGAGAAAGGCCTTTCCTCCTTCCCTCCCTCCATTGCCTTGACTGCCTTCCTCCAACCCTCTCTCTGGTCCTTGGATGAGGGAGATTTGCCTTGAAGTGGCCACACACACATGCAGGAACAGGCTCCGTTTCCCGGATCCTGGCCAATGTGGCCGGGGAAGTGGCACCTCTCCTCCCCGCAGAGATGCTCTCCCCACAACCTGTTTGTGCCTCTAGCCCTGCCAGCCACTTGCAACTCTTGGACTTGTAGCCCAACCATCACTCCCCCCCAGCTCTGTTGTAACCCCCTCAGCTCCAGCCATTCTTCTTCTGTGGCTCTTGGAAGGAAGCTTTCCTCCTGTTGTTCCTCCCTCAGACCAAGTCTTTTGGCCAAAATGCCCGAGGAGAGTCTCCAAGCTGGCCAAGCAAGGTGTCCCCTTTGCTTACACATCCCTGCTTCAGTGCTGATGGGTCAAACCTGAGCAACTGTGTGCAGTGGTGGAACTGCATGTGTTTGCTGCCTGTGCATGCCTGCTCACCCGTGTCACCCTCTACTTTGAACCTCCCAAAGCCATGACCCTCTTTCCCACCCACATCTTGCCCCCAATTCCTCCATCTGGCCTCCATCTTCCTTGCTGCTCTGTTCTTCCTCCGCTGGATTAGGGGTACTATCTTCACATTCCCAATGGGCTTGGCCCCATGTAAACCACCCCGAGTCCCCTTGGGGAGATGGAGGTGGGGTAGAAAAATAAAGTTCTTCTTCTTGTTCTTCAGTGGGTCCCCCTTTCCCTTTTCCTTCCTTCTGTTCTTCTTCGGGCTGGACTCAGGGCCGGTGAGTTGTGATAGCGAAGGTAATAAAATGGCTGCTGCACTAATGTGAACGGTGGCCATGAGAGCTGTCAGGAGGCCGGCCTGTGTATTAATGGGGAGCATGGCGTGGAGGACGGCCTACGGAGGAGGAGGAGAGCATGGTGGATGAGCCGTGGCCGCAGGCATGTCCCCGATGGCCCCGGACCCACAGGGTGGCTTCAGCCCTTGCTTCTTGGCTCCAGATAATGGAGGCAGGCGGTCAGAAAACGAAACAACCCTGCCTGTCGGTCTTCCAAGGGCATATGAAGAGAAATGTCCCAGAATTAGCCCCAGACGCAAGGCAGGAAGGCCTGGTAATGAGTAAGGTGAAGCGGCTGCCTCAGGCGGCAGAGGAGGGAAGCAGGGGGAGAGGGTGGCTGAAGGCAGTGTCCGAGGCAGAGGGGCAGTGGAACACATTTGGATTTTCATGGGGATTTTGAAGGAGCTGTCCAAGGTACCAGATGCTGCCATTCTCTCAAACAGGTTGGGCCTATGAGGAGAAATGTACAGAAAAAGCTATGTTTCATGTTGTGTGGGTTTATATTAGGTGTGGGCAAACTTGGGCCCTCCTCCAGGTATTTTGGACTTCAACTCCCACATTCCTACTGTCTGTTAGGAATTCTGGGAGTTGAAGTCCAAAACTTCTGGAGGGCTGAAGTTTGCCCATGCCTGAATCCGAGCTGATATTCTTATGGATAAGCATGGGCAAGGAGAATAGAACTTTTGGCAACTGTGTCTTGTGTATGTTTGTGTGTGTGGTTCATGTGAGTTGCATGTGAGTCATCTGTCACGGGCTGCTAGTGCATGTTGTGTGGTGAGGTGTGTGGGTTTCCATGTAGCTCTGCAAGCAGGTGGTGAACACTGTATGCAGCTGCCTCATTGCTTTTGGCACACAGGGTCTTTGCAACCCGTGCCTGTGGACACAGTCGGCATAGGAAAAGGCCGAGTGAATGCACCCTTCTTGTGGCATGTTCTATAGAAATGGGAGCCAGCGGTTCCCATTTTCATGGTAGTTGGTCATTGGTATGGATGGCAGAGAGTGAGTTCTTGGTACAGACCCTGTGTACAGACCCTGGCCAGCCACATTTGCCCATCTGTATTTTATGGTGCAAAATAAACAACAACAGCAGCAGCATTATGGGTTTCTCTGTGGGGTCTGCATGAGGATTGTGGTGCTGGGGACACTGCGGTGTGTTAATGTTACTGGGAATTTGAGCGGTTGATAACATGGTCTTTGGTCATTCTGCCATAAGCCCACCTTGTTGTTGTTGTTGTTGTTGCCAACCTTATTCCTCTACTCTACTTGTTTGCGTTTATACCCAGTCCTGCTGTAGATATGGATTTTGAAAAAGAGCATGTCAAAGGATGGAGGAAAATTGGGGTTTCCCTTGATGTATTTATCCTTTTATGTGGAATATGTCTATAGCACCTCCCAGCCCAGAAAGGCCCTCAAGGTGAGGCAGAAGAAATTATATAAACCAGTAGATAGACTTAAAAAAACTGATTTAGAGATATTAAAACAGGCTTTTAAAACTTAAAAATAATCTAAGAAGAATCCTTAAATATCACTTGATTCAGCATCACGTCTCTGAATCCTGTCCCAAAAGCACTTGCAAATCTAGGCATCCCACAGCTGGAGGAAGTGATCTTTTCAGGACGGATGATTACAGTGTTCTCTCTGCTTAACACAGCAGAGAGGCTGGAAGGGATTCCTGAAACGACCATCTAAAAAAGGGAGGAATGTTCCTCAGCTTGGGCAGACAAACACACTTCTCACCCATTAGCCCAAGATAAGCAAGGCTTTGTTTAGTTATTTAGCTACCCAATTAAAACACTTGTACCCTGGGTCCTTCCATCATTACCAGGCCCTTGAGGCAGTTTACAAAAATCAAGGCAGTCTGCTGTGAAATCCCATAAAAGCACAACTAAAACGAACAATTTGTCACCAGAGGAGAAACATCATTTATCAAAACTCTGGGCAAAGAAAAAAAAAACCAAAATAAAAATAAAAGCCTGTTTCTAATTCCTATCTAGATGTTTTGGAGGGAGAGGCACTGCACAGGGGTTAAGGCTGTATTCCCATTGGCTGTGCTGGTTGGGGATGCTTCACAGTACGTGTGAAAAAGATCTTGGAGTCCTCGTGGACAACAAGTTAAACATGAGCCAACAATGTGATGTGGCGGCAAAAAAAGCCAATGGGATTTTGGCCTGCATCAATAGGAGCCTAGTGTCTAGATCTAAGGAAGTCATGCTCCCCATGCTCTATTCCGCTCTGGTTAGACCACACCTGGAATCACATTGTGTCCAATTCTGGGCGCCACAATTCAAGAGAGATATTGACTCTAAGCTGGAATGTGTTCAGAGGAGAGTGACTAAAATGATCAAGGGTCTGGAGAACAAGCCCTATGAGGAGCGGCTTAAGGAGCTGGGCATGTTTAGCTTGAAGAAGAGAAGTCTGAGAGGAGATATGATAGCCATGTATAAATTTGTGAGAGGAAGCCACAGGGAGGAGGAGGGAGCAAGCTTGTTTTCTGCTTCCCTGGAGACTGGGACGCAAGGGAACAATGGCTTCAAACTACAGGAGAGGAGATTCCACCTGAACATGAGGAAGAACTTCCTGACTGTGAGAGCCGTTCAGCAGTGGAACTCTCTGCCCCGGAGGGAGTGTGGTGGAGGCTCCTTCTTTGGAAGCTTTTAAACAGAGGCTGGATGGCCATCTGTCAGGGGTGATTTGAATGCAATGTTCCTGCTTCTTGGCAGAATGGGGTTGGACTGGATGATGGCCCAGGAGGTCTCTTCCAACTCTTTGATTCTATGATTCTATGATTCTATGAATGCAATGTTCCTGCTTCTTGGCAGGGGGTTGGACTGGGTGGCCCAGGAGGTCTCTTCCAACTCTTTGATTCTATGATTCTATGAATTGTAGTCCAAAAAGGTAATGTGTTCCAAGTCCTGTCCTCCACTTCATGCCGAAGGGCAAATGTGAGCCAGAGCAGGGCTTTCAGAGCCACTCTTGTGGAAAGGCTTCTGAGCCAAAAACACTGGAAACATGGGCAGGAGATGCACCTGGTTGAGTTTAGGCTAAACTTGCCAGCGTGGGCAGACTTCGTCCCTCCTCCAGGTGTTTTGGACTTCAACTCCCATAATTCCTAACAGCCAGTAGGCTGAAGTTTGCCCATGCCTGTGTGAAAGGCTGGAAGACTCTTGTCCTGGCTTCTTGTAGTTTTAAAGTTTCACCTGTTTTATTTTGCACAGAGCGCCGTCCTTGTGCCTAATGTTTCACTCCAAAGCAACTGAGGCTTGAAATGGGAAGGGGCAGGATGCCGAAGGGCGGCAGATGGAGGGGCGGCATTGGGGCTGCCATAGGAGCCGCTGCATGCCTGCCTGCGATAGTGGTGCCGGTGCCACCGTTTCTTTTCAGAGGAGCATTTGTGCCTCAAATCCCCCCCCCCCCCCACGCCGAGCAGCTGACATTTCAAAACAATATTCGGGGTCAGGTTTGGGGCTAAGCTCTTTTGATGTCGGCAGGGGGTCGGGTGGGAAGCGCCAAGGGTCAGATTAAGCTTCCGGGTCACCTCTTGGTTTCCTCTTCGCTCAGGGCTTCAGTATCTGGGCTTGGCCTGAAGCGCCTCAAAGGCCACCACACTGATTTTTGGAGGGGGGGGGTTGGGAGCTGCGGCCCAAAAGAGGCGCTTTCCTTCAAGCTCTGCCCAAATCTCCACTGTGAGAGGGTTGGACCTGGGATAACTTTCAGGCAAAATGGGGCCGGTGGTGGTGGGGGGGGGGGGGGGGAGAAGTTCAAAAAGGGTCTCCCTCCTTCCCCTGCCAGGAAGAGGTGGAATGGAACTAGTGCCTCTGAGTCATCATATGTCCCTGAGGCACTGGCTCTAAATCCACAAAGAGGTTTGATTCCTTGGCGTAATCATTGCAAGGACAACACCCCTAGCCCCAAATTCCCCAATTGAAAAGAAAGGGAAAGAAAAGGCAGAAGCAAAGAGAGGAGGAAAAGTGGCACCGAGCAGGGCATGCCTGAGCGGAGGTTTAGTGAGCGATCACTTCATATGCACTTGCGCTCTCTCTCTCTCTCTCTCCCCCCCTTATCACCATTTAATGAGGTCGGAAGCGGAGCTGCTTAATGAACTTTAACGGGGTTTTAATTACTGGCAGCGCAGAGCGAAGAACCCGCTCGGCAAGGAGGCGAGGCAGCTGCCACCAGAGCGATGGGGGTGCCACTCACTGCCTTGGGAAGGGAAGAAAGAAAGAGCCTCGGGGGAAAGGCTGGCAAGAGCCACAGAGGCCGGAGCGGGCCCCTCCGCCTGCCCCACAGCGCCCCTCTTCCTGCCCCCTTCTCCCTCCTGGCCAGACGGCCTGGGAAGAACAACGCCTGAGAGAGAAGGTGTGCTCAGGGGAGGGGAGGGACACCCCCTCGGGCAGGGAATGGGCTCCAGTGGGTTCAAATGACTGGCAAGGGAAGACCACCAGCTGTGCCCGTACCTTGGGAAGTCTGATTTGGCCATGGTGGTACATGCTCTGGTTACATCCCATATAGACTAATGCAACGCTCTCTACGTTGGGTTGCTTTTGAAGACTGCCCGGAAGCTGCAACTAGTCCAACGAGCGGCAGCCAGATTACTAACAGGAGCAGGGTACAGGGAGCATACTACTCCTCTGTTGCGCCAGCCCCACTGGCTGCCAATCAGCTTCTGAGCACAATTCAAAGTGCTGGTGTTGACCTATAAAGCCCTAAATGGCTCTGGCCTAATATTTACCTGTCCAAACGGATTCTCCCCTACGAACCATCAAGATTGTTAAGATCTTCTGGAGGGGCCCTGCTCTCGGTCCCACCGCCTTCGCAATCGCGTTTGGTGGGGACGAGGGACAGGGCCTTTTCAGTGGTGGCCCCTCGGCTTTGGAACTCCCTCCCAATGGAGATTAGATCTGCCTCTTCCCTCCTGACGTTTAGAAAGCTGGTAAAAACATGGCTTTGGGATACTGCATTCGCAGAATGATGACTGAGTCAATAACTGCTGACTTTTCTGGCGGATGGCGATGAATTTGTGATTCTTTTTTGACGAACTGATTTTTGCTGTAACTTGTATGAATTGCATGAATTGTATTTTAATGTATTTTATATTGATGATTTATAATGTTTTTCTTATTGTATTGAATCTTATGTTGTTAGCCGGCCTGAGTCCCTCCTCAGAGGTCGAGAAGACCGGGTTATAAAAACTCCAAATAAATAAATAAATAAATTAGGAAGAACTTCTTAGAGCAGTTTAGCAGTGGAATTCTCTGCGTCAGTATAGAGGACCTCCTTCCTTGTTTTGAAACAGAGGCTGGATGGCCATCTGTCAGGGGTACTTTGATGGTGCTTTTCCCGCATGGTAGGGGGTTGGACTCGGTGGCCCATGTTGTCCCTTCTAG
The DNA here is from genome assembly GCF_037176765.1 of Anolis sagrei. Lineage (NCBI taxonomy): Eukaryota > Metazoa > Chordata > Lepidosauria > Squamata > Anolidae > Anolis > Anolis sagrei. The sequence continues at coordinate 109,253,493 of NC_090034.1, forward strand.
TTCTACGATTCTGTGAGAGAGAGCAGGAAGCTCTTTCCTTGCTGTGGAGGTGCTAAAGAGCGAGGGGAGGGGTGCATGCCTTTCGCCCCCTCCCTGATCCGTGCCACTGTCCCCAGCCCTTTCTTTTCAATGTGGCCTGCTGAGGGCCAGAGGGAGCGGAAACTGGCCCTCCGAGTCTCTGCCTGTGCCCAGCCTTCTTGTCAAGGCAAGCAAGGAGACCGCTTGGGCATGAGCAGAGGCCTGAATACCAGGCTTTTGGTGTGGGCCATGGGCGCCACTTTGCTCCAGGGAACGTGGGCATCCCTGGAGCCCTCTTCCTCTGCCCTCTTCCTCCCCTGACCCAGAAGCAGAGGTTTGGGGAGGGAGGGAGGGAGGGGAGGGAGGGAGGCGGAGGTAGGGCTGCCCCTTTGTTAGTGGAGGGGGCCTCACCGTGACCCCCCCGACCCGACTCCCGGCCCCCTGAGGGCGCAGCGTCCCCACCTCGCAGCATGGCTCCTGGCAGCCGACGCGGGCCTGACAGACAGCTCTGGCAATCGGGCAAATGGGGTGTGTGTGTGTGTGTGTGCATGTGTGTGTGTGTCGGGGAGCTGGAGGCCCCCTCGACAGGGGCCTGGGAGGGCCAGGACCTCAGCTACTCCCTTGTGGACTCCTCTGCCTTTGCACAGAGGATCGTGGCCGTGCATGTGCACAGCGGAGTGGGCAGCAGCATATTTGGTGGGCTCTCAGCCCCTTCCCCCCAGGGCATTGAGGGCATGGAAACCGGGAGTCTGGGGCCATAGGCTCTCCTCTGCCCCATGCAGATGGAATGAAACATTAGTAGTTTCCCCGCATCACCGAGGGAGCCTTGTGGTCTCCCTGCCCCTGGGGCTCAGTCAAGGGGGAACAGGACCCAATGGGGGATAATGGCAGCTGCGGAGGGTCCTTGCCCCCCATGAGGAGGATCCCAAAGGTCCTCCTCCATTGGTTTCCATTGGTGTTTTGCCCCATACCTCCCCCACTAGAGGAAATGAAGTGGTAGCTCAGAAGAGGGAAGGAAGTGGAGTGTGGCATTGCAAGGATTTGAATCGCAAGGCATTGTTTTCGTAAAATTGTGTTAGAGGAGGGGATTCACTGATCCCCTGCTCTGGAACCAGTTGGAAATGTTGACACTCTTGCATATGATGATCACCTTGGTCTCGCGGCCTCCAGTGTCTTTCCGTTTGGGACCATCCGTAGAATCCTAGAATCAAAGAGTTGGAAGAGACCTCCTGGGCCATCATCCAGTCCGACCCCATTCTGCCAAGAAACAGGAATATTGCATTCAAATCACCCCTGACAGATGGCCATCCAGCCTCTGCTTAAAAGCTTCCAAAGAAGGAGCCACCACACTCCAGAGCAGAGAGTTCCACTGCTGAACGGCTCTCACAGTCAGGAAGTTCTTCCTCATGTTCAGGTGGAATATCCTTTCTTGTAGTTTGAAGCCATTGTTCCATTGCGTCCTAGTCTCCAGGGAAGCAGAAAACAAGCTTGCTCCCTCCTCCTCCCTGTGGTTTCCTCTCACATATTTATACATGGCCATCATATCTCCTCTCAGCCTTCTCTTCTTCAGGCTCAACATGCCCAGCTCCTTAAGCCGCTCCTCATAGGGCTTGTAGTTCAGATCCTGCCCAGAAATGTTGGAAGCGTTGGACCCTGTGGCCTCCTAGGAGCACTTTTGGCCATTGTGCTCTTCTCTCTAGAGAAGAAGGCCAAGGCAAATCCCCCAAACGCCGTCCTCGGCTCACCTTTGGGCTGCCTGATGTTAGAAACAACCACCAACACCCAAGCCTGGCATACAATAAAACCAATGAGAACAGCTTGGAATAATTCGAAATCGTAAAATAAAGACCAGCAGCACATTAAACCATGGAACCCATGGAACAGGGCAGTTTAGAGGCAGGTCATACAAATTAGCCCCTCTTGCACAGGCCTCTAGCGAGGGGGGGTAGGTTATGGGTTCAACCCCCCCCCCCGAAATTTTTCAGGTTAAAAAAAAAAAACTGGTTTACTCATGAATTTTAACTGGTTAACCCAATCCCCATGCTAAGTCTATGAGATGCAAAGAATTAAGAGTCCCTCCAGAACTGCAAGCACGATCTCAAGCAAATATTGACAATTTATTCACACTGTCATTACTTGCAGCAATAGCTGATGTAACGAAGCAACCAAGTTGGGGGTGGGGGGGTGTTGAATGCTCTTATTAAGGAGGCCAGACTTGGTGGAAGTGGTTGACAAGGCCGGAGCTGCAACCCTGCTGTGCTCTTTGCTTCAGCGTGAGCTAGGAGGCAGGTTTCAACCCCCCCCCCTGAAATTTTCAACCCCCCCCCCCCCCCAATTTTCAATCCTTCCTGAATTTTTGTTCTGGCTACGACCCTGCTCTCACATCTTGCATGCACATAGGGGAACGTACTTTGCTGCCCCCACAAGAAAAGCCCAGTGAAGCGCGTACCTGCCCTGCCTCCATTTTGGAGGCAGGGCAGGTAGCCGAGGGGAGAAGGGCTGCCTGACCCCAAGAGGGAGGCTGCTGGGGCCCCGATCCCTCACCCCTCAAGAGGGAGGGGGCTGCGTGTGCTCCCGCCTCGGGGTCTGCCGCAGGCACTCTCGCTGTGAGCAGCGGGGCCATTTTGAGTGCAAAGCTCTTTGGAGGGCAGTGCAAAGCCAGGTGTGTGTGTGTGTGTGTGTGTGCATGGGCACACAGGGTGGGGGGGGGGTTAAAGGCAGGGCAGGACTGACAGCTGGCACAAACTCTGGGCCTGCTCCCAAGGGGCTGCACCGAGGAGAGCCTCCGACTTCCTCAGCAGCAGATGCAGCGAATGAATGGCCCTCGGTTGCCATTGGGAGACCTGGTGCCTCCACACCTCCAATGTACTGGAATGGCCTCTCCCTCCAAGCCTGACGTTCCATGGGGAGAGGGCAGAGGAAGGGCTTATCCAACAAGAGGGAGATTTCAGTGGGAAGAAGCCTGGGAACAAATAGGGCATGGGGGCAGTTGTGGGGCAATTGGCTTTGTGTTTTGGATACAGTGCGGGGGAAATGACCCCCATTGAACAGAGGGAAGGGAGACAAGGACTGGTGGACACAAAGGGCCCCAAGGACAGCGCCGTGGGGAGAGGGCGACTGGGGAAAGGGGTGCGTGGCAAGGCACGGAGGAGGAAGGTCGGAAGAAGGGGAGGCTGTGGCCAGTCCTTTCGCACATTTCGCACAAAGGGGCTCATTGGGCACATGCCACCTTTCTTTATTTTACCCTAACAACCCTCTCATGGTGATGATGAAGATGATGATGATGATGATTATTGGAGGGAAAGATGGAGAGGACCAAGGCTTCCTGGTGCGCTGTGGTGCTTTGAAGGCGGCTCTCCCAAGGGCCAGTCAAACACGGCAACCCTATTTTAGGTTGTGCATCATATAAACACAGTTGGAAGTCAGATGTACAGCACATTTCAGGTTTTGACATCTAATAATAATAATAATAATAATAATAATAAGGTTCTTGTGCGTTTTTTCGGGCTATATGGCCATGTTCTAGAGGCATTTTCTCCGGACGTTTCGCCTGCATCTATGGCAAGCATCCTCAGAGGTAGTGAGGATGCTTGCCATAGATGCAGGCGAAACGTCAGGAGAAAATGCCTCTAGAACATGGCCATATAGCTCGAAAAAAACTACAAGGACCTAGTGATTCCAGCCATGAAAGCCTTCGACAATACAATAATAATAATAACAACAACAACAACACTTTATATATACCCCACTACCATCTCCCCAGGGGACTCGGTGCAGCTTACATGAGGCCGAGCCCAAAATATAACGATACAAGCAATAACAACAACAAAACAGCAATTTAAAAACAACAAAACAATAAAACAATAACATAAGCATTATCAGTAGGACAACACACTTTAAAATCTATGGGTAGGCCAAATGTAATTAAAATTAAAAATAATGCTGGACATGGGCGAAAAAGTGATGGGGCAGTTTGTGGAAACACAAGCAGACCTAAACAATATCAAGTGCTTTGGAGGACAAAGTGCTAAGGCAGTGGTTCTCAACCTGGGGTCCCCAGATGTTTTTGGCCTTCAACTCCCAGAAATCCTAACAGCTGGTAAACTGGCTGGGATTTCTGGGAGTTGTAGGCCAAACACATCTGGGGACCCCAGGTTGAGAACCACTGTGCGAAGGGATCATTATTCTGGGAAGGCACACTGGAACAACCATGTCTTCAAGCTCCTCCTAAAGACTGCCAGAGTTGGGGCATGCCTGATGTCCTTAGGAAGTGAGTCCCAAAGTCGAGGGGCCACCACCGAAAAGGCCCTCTCTCTCGTCCCCACCAATCGCACTTGCGATGCAGGTGGGAGCGTGAGCAGGGCCTCTCCCGATGATTGAAGAGATCGTGTGGGTTCATATACAGAGGTAGGCAGGTCCCAAACTGTTCAGGGCTTTGTAGGTGAGAACCTGCACCTTGAATTGGGTCCGGTAGATGAATGGCAGCCAGTGGAGCTCCTTGAACAGGAGGGTTGACCGCTCCCTGTAAGGAGCCCCGGTTAACAACCTGGCTGCTGCCCGTTGGACCTCTGTTTTAAGAAATGTGGTTTGTGAAGGTTCTGTCCTTTGCTCCCCTTCCTCTTTGGCATTGCAACCCCTCCTTCCTTCCCTCCCTCTTTCCCCCAGAAGGAACCTCTGCTGCAGGTGCCGGGGTGCCTCTGGCTGAGGAGCCCCTGTGGAAGGAAAGGAGGGAGGAAGGAAGGGAGGAAGGAAGGAAGGGGCCATTACCCATTAAGCAACCCACTATTTGCTGCCCTGTAATGATACCCTGAAACCCAACAAATGGGGGGCTGGGCCTCCGTGGAGGAGTTGACCTCTGCTTCCCTCTCCTTGAGCTTGACCCCCAAATGGGGCGGCCCGCCAGGCCTCCCTCAGGCTCAGCCCCAGACCCCCGGCATTTGGGCGCTGGGCTGCGAACGGGAGACCTGCCCCTTCTCCCCTCTGTGGGGCAGCCCTTGTTTTCCCCTTCTGTGTGGTGCTGAAGAGCAACTACTCCGGCGAGCCTGGAGCTGTCCAGTCCTGCATGATTGGGGGGCCTCCTTCCTCCACGGTTTCCGTGCCTGTGTTTCCTGCCAGCGGCGCCGGGCTCTTCTGGGGGACTGCGGCCAGCCAGAGAGCGAGCGAGCGAGCGAGCGAGCGGCCTGGGCTCCTTCCTGCTCCTCGACTTCTGGGTGTTAATTTAATGCTGGGGGGTGGGTGGGTCGGTGGGCAGAGGGGAAAGCAGCCCAGCTGTTCCCCCAGGTTTTGCTGCCGTTATTGCTTTTAAAAAAATTATTATTACTATTATAGCTCTGGCAGGGCCTGCTGAGAACTGCGAAATCGTGACACACAGAGAGAGAGAGAGAAAAAGAGAGAGAGACCAGACAGGGAGGGGATGTCACCTGCCCCCCCCCCCCAATCCAGCCTCCCCCATACACACAAAGTCTGCTGCAACGCAGAAACCAGGGAATGGAATAGGAAAGAAAATGAAATGCGTCTGAAGCGAGGAGAAGGAGAAATGGTCGTGGAAGAGGTGGGGGGGGAGGGGGGGAGGGAGGGAGGGAGGGGGCGCCAGAGCGAAAGAGAGTGAAGGAGAGAACAGCCAGAGCGAGCACGAGAGAGAGAGAGAGAGAGAGAGAGAGAGAGAGAGAGAGAGAGGCCTGGCCCTGCCATCGCCCGGAGCCCCCTCCCTCCCTCCCTCCCTCCCTCCCTCCTCCCTGCTCAGTATCGATCGGCAGCCGTGGCTCGAAACCATTTTCATTGTCAGGCGCTTGGGCTGACGGATGCTGCCCCCCCCCCCCTCAAAGCAAGCGCAGCCACCGCTGGGGGATGGGAGAGGGATGCTGCGGCGGTGGCAGTGGCGGCTTGGGGGCCGATTCCCCACGCCCCGCCATATTAATCCTATTTATCATCCCTGCCTCAGTTTTATCCCTGCTCCAAAATAATCATAACACCTCGCTGCAAATTCCAGTGTCCCTCTCCCCTTCCCTCCCTCCCTCTTCGCCCTCTCGCCTGCCTGCCTTCCTTCCTTCCTTCCTTCCTTCCTGGCCCCCTGCCTCCATCCCTTTCTGCTCCTTCAGGAGGTCCATTGTTCATCGGAAGCTCCCCCCCCCCACCAATAACACATACACACACACACACTCCTGTATAGATAGACACCCTGCAAGCCCCCTGGCCCACCCTCACGCCACTCCGCAGCTTCCCCTTATCATCGGGGGCATGCTTCAGACCCCGCAACGTGGATTAGTTACCCCTTAGCACACATTAAGCACCTTCCTTCCCCTACTTGCAACCGGGGCTCCGATAAAGCCGCAAAGAGGATGGGATTTCATTGCACACAAGAGACACTTTCTCCCCCCTGATCCATCTGCACTGCCTTCCGAATCGGATTAGATCCTTTCCCATTTGGGGGGAAGTGAAGTCCGAACCACCACTTGGGAGAGTAATTCCCAATTAATGAGCCTGAAGTCAAGGCTGAGGAGGAGGAGGAGGGAAAAGGGCCCCACATCCACCCCTGAGGAGCCAAGGGGCCACTTGGCACTGGCCACATCCTGGCAGTAGGATTAGATGTGGTTTAATGGGTGGCCAAATGGAGGGGCCAGGTGGCTGTGTGCCCCGGGTTGGATTCGTGGAGACAAGTGAGATGCTGGAGCCTTTGAGGAAAGGTTTTGGGAGACATTACGAGGTGAAGCTTTGCTCCGAAGCCCATTTAGGTGCAGAGAGGGACGGAAATGGACGGAAATGGAAACACTCCACCAGCACAGAATGGTCCATCAGGCGCCGGCAGCAGCAGCAGGAGGCTCTTCTCGAGGGAAAATGGGGGCTGATCACCACCATTTCCCTCTCAAAGAAGTGACACCTGGGCAGGTGCCTCCAAAGAGACCCCTCCCTTACTGCCCATCCATTTGCCCATCCGCAAAACATTTCCAGCGCGCATTGAAATGATTCCATGCTCTCCCTTGTAGCTGTGCGGTGGCGGGAGAGTTGGCTCCGCTTGTCTTCTCACATGGCGGAGAACGGGAGTGCGGTTGTGGGGCTGCTTTCCAATGTGTGGCTCTCCCACAACCCTAACCCCACGATCTCCTGCTTCTCTGTGGCCCGTCCCCATCCTTTCTGCACCCACCCATTTGCTTCTGCATCCGCTCGGCCTCACAGAACACATGTTTTTTGGGGTCTCGCCGTTCATGTTGTGCCTTGCGATGTATTTATTCCTTTGGAGATTTGTGGCTTTGCTTTCCCCTTGTGCTTTTGCAGTTGTGTACTCCCTGGCAAAGTACTCTTGGTTGTGCAAAGCAAGGCCGTGTGCTTGCGCCTCTCGCTTCTCCCTCTTTCTCGCTCGCTCACGTCCGTTCCGTTTGATGGCTCCTTAATGACAGAAGTGACAATGGCAAATTTCCAATTGGCTTCGTTTCCCCAGCTGCAAGCGCGGAAGATCCATGCCTCCTTCATGCGTTCACACATACCGACTGACTTCTGCTGCAACGACTTTTGTGACCATTTCATAAGTGCTTATCCTCTTCGTAGCCCTTGTTCAGAGGGGTCTCTTGGCGCCCTGAGATCGTGGAGCCCCTTCACCCAATTGGGCTTTCTCAAGAAGTATCCCCCCCCCCCACAGTTCTTGCCACAGTCTCCTTTAAGAATTGCTCTCACATCCCAGGTGTTGGGAGGAGATGTTGTGGTTCTTTTGGCAGTGCTATGGGAGCCCTGACACTGGAGCTCAATTACAAATTAGAGAAGGAGCCGGCAGCGGAAGCATGGACCTCAAGGAATGTGAACAAGTGGGACCAAAGCAGTTGTGTGTGCATCATGCATCTCATTGTTCTCAGTACCTTCCTTGGGGTTTCCTACCCCTCTTTTCCAAATCCTAAAGATTTAGTTTTCAAAAGAAAGATGACAAAAGTTAAAAATAAATGTAGTGACCAGGAAAACAGGCAGCTTATCTGGCATTGCAGACATGAATTACGTTTTGAGTCTCCTGTAAGAATTGCTCTCACATCCCAGGTGTTGGGAGGAGATGCTGTGGTTCTTTTGGCAGTGCCAAAAAGGGCACTTTGCCCATGCTCAGAGACACTGGGCTCTGTCCTTGACTTGGCTGGCGAGACAGGGAGGGCCAGGGGAGCCTTGGCCGCTTCTTCTCCCCCCCCCCAAAAAAACCCACCTCTGTGATGGGGTCCCATGGGTCCCTGGAGCTGGCTTCCCCCTGGACCCAGCTGCGATGATTTATTATTCCTATAGTGCTTAAAATAAACAAGACGCTTTGCAGAAATTGAAATAGAGCCACGTCCGCCTCCGAACGCTTACAGGGTAATTACGGAGAAGCGACTGAAGGGAAAGGGTGCCAAGAGGGAGGCATGTGCAGGTTATGCAAAAGCAGCAAACAGGCAGCCCCTTCTGCTCGTAATCTATTTAAATAATACTTTTAAAAGAGTCATAAGAGAATATTAAGGAAGAGAAAGGAAGAGGAAAAAGTGTTTTATAAAGACAGAGGAAAAAGAGACCCAGAGACAGAGAGGAGCATCTCTGGGGCACCAGCTCTTCTGCCTTCGGATCCCAAATGAGCGTTGGATGTGCATCGATGAGGGCAAGGCTCAGCGGCACCCGTTTCAAAGACTATTTGCAGCATGGAATTTTCTCTGTGCAAAATTCACACCAGGACTATTTTGGCACAGAAAACATTCCTTGCAGAAAATTCTGCTTCTGACCAAAGATGTTATTTCTGCACAGAAAAGGGTGATTCCTGTGCATTAAACTCGTTCCTGAATTTCATGCAGAATCAGTCCTGAATTGTGAAGATTCTCATCAGTCTAGGAATATTTATGTAGAGGAATATATTTTTTAAATTCTTTCTATCCTCTCTGTTGTCTCTTGCCAGCCTGTTTCATGCAAGATCTTTGGAAGCCTGAAGAAAATTCAATGGAGGGGCCTCAGATTTTTAGGGGAAGGAATAGGGAAGAAAAGACTCTTAAAATTCCGATACACCTTGGAGTTATAAAAAAGAATTTGTAAATTTGTTTTGAGTGTTGGAATGCAAAATGCAATTGATGTGATACAAGCCAAGTTCTGAGACGTCCTGGAAGCCGGAGTCAAAGGAAAATAAAATAATAATTCTTGGCTGCAACGCCAAGAGGGGTTCTTGACGAATCCATGGTGGCCAGCCTTGTCTACAGTGAAGCTTTTCCTTGGAGATGGAGATACTTCTAACCATTGTTTGTGAAGATGACTTGTTTTGGTTAAGATTAACAATTGTGGTGTTGGGCTTGATTGACACGCTAAACAGTGTTGGACTTGCGGTGGAATCGGAAGAGAAATTTCCAAACTCTTTACAGCTATTCTGAGGGGAAGAGCCAGGAGCAGAGTGGCCACTCTTGTCGCACTAAACGGTGGCCCTCCATGCCTTGCCGGAGTGCAGCTCACAGCATCCCTGGCCACGGACAGTGCCGGCCTGGGCAAATGGGCCCTGAAGTGTCACCTGGAGAAGGACAGTCTGGAGCAAACCCTGATTGTGGGTGAAATCCACTATCGGGAGAAAGTCCAATGCGATGAATGCCTTCTCCCTGGAGGGTTTCTTCTGTATCTTCAGAGATTGTCACCAGATTTTGTTAGACGTGGTTTCTGATACTTGAATGTTTTTGGAGATCGCTCCTCAGACAAGCATCTCGGAAATTTGGAGGAAAACTAGACATTTCAACACAGCTCACAAAACCCGGCACAAAGCCTTTCCTGTCTTTTGGGTGAAAAATGAGGGTACAGGACAGGTTTGGATTAAAAGTTACTTCCCCCCCCCCCCCCCATCTATCAGATCTCCCTGTGGGTCTGCTGTTTGGAGGATTCTGGGTGCGGTAGCAGCACACCTGTGGAGGCCTGTGTTTGTGGAAGGAAGCCGATTGTTGCCAGCGGTGGACCCCAAACCAGCCGTGCCCCCACCCACGCCCCCCGTTGTTCCGCACTGGTCCTGGGCTGCCCCCCAATGCCGCTGCCCTCCCCGCCTCCCCCTTCGCCTGCTCCCCCGGGAGCACACTCTAATAATGTATTTGATCGACTGGCGGCCGCGGACAAGCGATTATTGTCTTGTAGGGAGTCAAAAGTATTGATCGGGGGAGAAATATGAGCAGCGCGATGGAGCCGGCGCGTCACATACAATAACCGCAGCCCCGGGGGAGCGCCCGCGACACCGGCCGTCTCCTCTCATTACCGCCCGCTGCAGCCGGCCACGGCAGCCACGATGGGGGGGGGGGGAAGGCAGGGGTCGGGCGGCGGAGGGGTCCCTGCCCCTCGACGCTGGAACTTTGGCTGCTCTGGACGATGCCCACAAGGCTCTCCTTCCATCAGAGGGGGGGGGAGATGGGGCAGGGACAGGGCTGTTGCCACACCAGCACTGACCCAACAGCCCTGGCTCTGCTCGCGCCTGGCCACCTGTCGCTCCCCTCCGGTTGCCTCCAGAGCAGCAGAACAAGATGGCAGCCTCAGAGTGGCCTTCGGTCTGGATGCCTGGGAACCAAATGGCAGGGCTGCAATGGAACAGTATGAGGTGTCCTTTGCATGTGAGCCCAGCTTTGTGTTGAAGGGAACGCCAACTTCTGGGCATCGCGTTCCCATACTGGTCCGTGCCTCACGGATTGGGCCTTTAGCTCTCACGGCTGTGGCTGACATTCAGTGCTACCCAGCAGTTATGGATCTTGTTTGGACATCCTTCGGATGAAGGTACAAGAATCCTGTCCTGAGCACAGAGGCAGCCTTTGCTAGGAAAGCAGAGTGTGAGAATTAATATGGGAGATGCCTATTTGGGAGATGCCCTGGCTCCTTGGAGATGTCAGCCCATTAAGCTCAGGAGGCCTCGCAATTCCAGGCCGTTCATGCAAAGCAGAGGCTGGACTCGATGGCCCTTGGGTCCCCTTTCTCTGCCAAGAGCAAAGGCACGCAACACAGCTTGCACAAAGGGCTGCGTACCTTCTTGGCGTTGGACGCCTGAGTGTTAGTTCTGCAAGGGTTCTGTGAGCATGTGTTTGTTTTGTGTGTTTCAAGTGGACCTTGGCAGAAGTGCTGTGGTGGCTGACCCAGGCTGAGCATCCACTCTCTAACCACTCAAAGCTTTTGTGGCAGTTTGTGGCCTCTGCACTTGGGGTTTGGGAAAGGAATGATCCCAAGTCCAGTTGTAGGAGCCTAGTAATGTGTAGAGAGAAGGATGTGGCCAAGTTAAATGGCCTCCTCTGGGGCACTTCTTGGGGCCCTGTGTCCTCTTGGGAGCCAGTCGCTGGCTGGACTCCTCTCCTCTGAAGGCAGAGCGTGAATGCGCTTCTGGGCGGCTCCAGGGGAGGGAGGCATTTGTGGTGCCCTGCTGCCCCCCAGTGGCCAGAGTCTGGGAATGCTGGCCCAGTCACTAAGGTCCACCCGGGCGCTTGACCATTGCTGGGGGCTAGTGGCCTCCTTAATAATAATAACAACAACAATAATAACTATTTTTCTACCCTGCCTCCATCTCCCCAAAGGGACTCGGGGTGGCTCACGTAGGGAGGAGCCCGAACAAACATGTTTAAAATATACACTCACATATAAAATACAACAGCACAAAACAGAATAAAGCAATAACATTGTAAATTAAAGCAACCATCAAAACAACCACCAATGAATCTGCAATAATATACAATTCCTGGGCATGAGTGGGCAGACTAGTGCCACTCAATTGTGAGGATAGGACTGGTGCCCAGCTTCATTTGTTGCATTTTATGGGGATGCAGAGAGCTCCTTTCTGTTTGCTTCTTGTGTCTTCTGTACTTGCCATAAAGGGGAGAGAAAGAAAGAGGGAGGCAAAAGTTGTTTTTTGACTGAAGGTCTGGAAGCGCCTCTTCTTGCTGCCTTCAAGGCCTTGGGTTTCATGGAGAAGTAGTCTAGCGGGATGTTTTGGATGCTCGTGCCCAGCCATTGTGACACTGAAGTCATACCCAGGTGTTTCTGAGCATGAGCAGAAAGCATTTGTGTCTGTTTTGGTGATGAGCAAGGAGGTACATCTTGGCTTATTTTGCCCCCTTATGCGAGACAAATCATGAAGGAAGTTGTCTGCCTGCTCTGCAAGGACACCAAAGCGTCTATGCCATTATGAGGAGAAAAGTTCAGGAAAGCTACACTCAGGGACGGCTCAACCTATTATGCAAAGTAAGCATTTGCAGTATAGTTAATTTTGCCCAGGGGCAGGCATGTAGCCGGGGGGGGGGGGGCTTGGGGAGCTTCAGCCCCCCATGAAATTCTCATGGTGGTCCGCGAGAAGGCCTTACTAGTATATTATTTAAACTGTTATGTTTATTCATATCATGATCTGATCACCTTGCTCAACATATCCCATATGCATGGGGGTATTGGGGTAACGATACAAAAGGTTTGCTAGGGTAGACCCTCTTTCACTCAGACTCAGCCCCCCCCCCCGAATCAAACTCAGCTCCCCCCGAAACAAAATCCTGGCTACGGGCCTGCCCAGGGGAGCTCTTGAGGCGCTCTTGGGGGAAAATAGACCTTGACATATGCAAGTTGTAGTTACTGGGATGTACCGTTCACCTACAATCAAAGAGCATTCCGAACTCCACTAATGATGGAATTGAACCCAATATGGCACACAGAACTCCCACGACGAACAGAAAATATATATCAGTGATTGGTTGGGGGAGGGGGGTGCCAAAATACTGTTTGCTTACCGTTGAAAATTACGTAGGGCCACCTCTGGCTACACTTAATGTTTGTGTACAGGAATGTATGAGTTTAGACCAGGCATAGGCAAACTTAGGAATTGTGGGGGTTGAAGTCCAAAACACTTGGAGGAAGGGCCAAAGTTTGCCCATGCCTGCCTTATACAGACTCCAGGAGGAGTCTGAAGACAAAGGGGACGCCTTGGCACTGTTGCCTTTGTGGTGTGCCCAGGGCCACGCTCCCCGCCTGTGTGCGCTCACATTCTCCGTCTCACACACACTCACTCCCTCCCTCACTCTCTCACACACAAGGCCTGCTATGGCTCCTTCCTCCCAGCTGCTTCCTGCCACATTTGCTGCTCTGGCTTCTGAGGCGCACGGGGACTCCCCCAGACTTGCCCCGAAGACAGAGGAGGAGAGGCCCTTCCTTGTCTGCCTGCTGCCCTTCCCCTCTTGCTCACTCGCTTGCTTGCTGGGGAACACACACACTGCCTGCCATCTGCGCCGCTGGCACCGGCCACCCTTCCTCCTCTTCTTGTGCCAGGCAGCAGATCCTAGCCATGGTGAACTGGGGCCTGTGGGCAACAGGTAAGCAGCCATGCCTTTGTGCGCTTGCCTTGCTTCTGTTGCCACGCTCTCTTTTGCAGTCACCTCCCTTTTCTGCGCCAGGGAGCCCGCCTTGCCAGCGGTTATTCTGCATCCCCATTGACCAGAGGCAGACGGATGGTCCTTGGTGGGGCAAAGGCAAGGAAGGAATCCCACTGGCTTTGTGGAGAGGGCTGCTGGGGCCGCTGGCTTTTCAGCTCCAATGCTCTCAAGCTGCACTTGTTTCCTTCCTTTCTGTCAAGGGTTTGCTCCAGGTGTTGCAGATGTGTTGCACTCCCAGCAGCCCTCTCTCCTGGCCAGGGTGGGAATTGCAGTCCCACAACAACTAAAGGAATAGTTCCAACAGACCTCACTACCTCTGAGGATGCTTGCCATAGATGCGGGTGAAACGTCAGGAGAGAATGCCTCTAGACCATGGTCATATAGCCCAAAAAAACCTACAACAACCCAACTAAAGGAATCCTAGTCCCGTCTCCTTCGGGCCCTTCTGGGCTGGCTGTGCCATGCCCTAAATGTCCCTCAATGCACCCCCTCCCCCCCTCACTGACCACCTCCTTTTAATAAACTTTAGGAAGTGAGTCTTTTGAAGGCTCAGCTTCGAATGCAGTCATGGAATTTTCAAGACAGACCTTTGAGCTGGCCAAGGAGCGCAGGAGCCAGCCTTGGCTTGTCTCTGGCCAGGGAGGTTCCTCCTGGACAGGCCATCCTGACCTTTCCCTTCAACCCTCCCATTTCTAGCATGGTACAGCCTGAGCTCTTGCAAAATCCTCCACGCCTAGAACTCTTAACTTTCCTTTCCTTGCTCACTTGGCCCGCCTCCTAATAATAACAATAACAATAACAATAACAATAACAATAACAATAACAATAACAATAACAATAACAATAACAATAACAATAACAATAATAATAATAATATACCTTTATTTGTACCCTGCTACCATCTCCCAGAGGACTTGGTGCGGCTTACATGAGGCCGAGCCCAAATACAACAGTAAAACAACAACAATACAACAAAATGAAATCAAAACAAAGCAATAACATTAACAAAACACCACGACGCATTAAAATCTATGGCAGGGCCAAATGTAATAGTTAAAATTAAAAATATGCTGGGCATGACCAGGTGAAAAGGGTAGGTGTTTGGAGGGGGGTGGGGCATGCAGGTATCCTGGGTCTCTAGTAAAGTGCATTTGGGGACATATTGCTTGGAGTTTCCTTATTCTGGGAAGGCACACTGGAACCAGGGGTAGCTCAACCCATTACGCAAAGTAAGCATTCGCAGTAGAGTTGATGTTGCCCAGGGGTGCTCTTGAGGTGCTTTTGGGGGAAACCAGACCTTGACATATGCGAGTTGTAGTTACTGGGATGCATAGTTCACCTACAATCAAAGAGCATTCTGAACTCCACCAATGATGGAATTGAACCAAATATGGCACACAGAACTCCCACGACAAACAGAAAATATATATCAGTGATTGGTTTGGGGGGGGGGGGGGTGCCAAAATACTGTTTGCTTACTGTTGAAAATTACCTAGGGCCGCCTCTGACTGGAACAACCATGTTTTCAAGCTCCTCCTAAAAATTGCCAACATTGGGGCGTGCCTGTTCTCCTTAGGGAGAGAGTTCCAGAGTTGAGGGGCCACCACTGAGAAGGCCCTGTCCCTTGTCCCCACCACTCGTGCTTGCGATTCAGGTGGGATTGCGAGCAAGGCCTCTCCAGATGATCGTAGAGATTGTGTGGGTTTGTAAACAGAGATGCGGTCCTTCTCTTGCAGTACCTAAACTCTTGGTTTCTAACTACTGGAAGTAATTGCAATGTTAGAAATGTTGGGACCAAAGGAAAATAAATGTCAAGAGGGTTTGTGGATGTGCAGCAGACACATCTGTGGGAGAGTGGAAGCATCTGCAAGAAGCTGCTGCCCCAGGTGAAGCTCTGATGGTGGCAGGCCAAACACTGAGGAGACCTGCCTGAGAAACGGGGCCGGCTAGAAATCTCTTCCCCAATACCTGTGGGCGAGGCTGGTTTCTAAACGTGAAAGCATCTCATTAGGAGGTCCTCCTTGTAGCTGCCCCATGGCAGAGGAGAAAAAGTCAGAGGATCTGGGCCTTGGACAAGAGGGAGGGAGGGAGGGGGCAGCCCCAGGGCATCTGTTTTTAGCTGGGCTTTCAGTAAATGAGAGGCTGTTTATAAAGCGTCTAAAAATGTGAAAGGGAAGCAGAAGTGAAAGCCAGCCAGAAGAAGAGGAGGGTGGCCAGCAGTTTGGAGGAAGGGAGGGGGGTGAAGAACGCCAACGCCGCCGCAGCAGCAGGTCGCAGGCCCTGCCAGAGAAGCCCCAGAGACCCCCAAGGGCTCCCATCACTCACGGGAAGGTCAGGGCAGGTGCTGTGGCTTCCTGGATGGTGTCAGTCCCACCTGTTGCCTGGTCACCTCCTTTTCCTGCTCTCTTCTCCTCAGGATATGGCCCCAGTAGGGCAGCCACAGCTCAGTCCCTCCTCTGCGGCCCCTTCCTCTCTCCTTTGGGGTCCAAACTCCAGCTTCAGTTGTGTTGGCTCTGCTCCCGCACGCTCCCACAGCCCGAGACCAGGAACCTGTCGCCAGCCTGGCTTTGGTGCCTCTCCCCTGGTTCCGTCACCGTCTCGGTCCTCTTCTCATTTCTTGACCACAGTCTCTGTTTTGGTTAACAGCAAAGCCAAGTGATGACAGGAAATCTTCCTAATCCTCGTGCTAGAAATGCTGGGGAAGTGCTCAGGGTGCAGATCTCTGTGCATTTCGTAAAAAGGCAAACAGACCTGCGCTTAGAAAGGCTCCTTTGGGCTTTGGGGGCAATGGCGGTGGTCTTGGGGATTCTTTTAATCGGAGCGTGTGAGGATTCCGCAGAGTGGTGTCCTGATGGGCAGGCCTATCTCCCCGCTCTGTTCTGTGAAGCCTGTCCCAGGCCTTTCCCATCATCTCAATGGCTGCCCCCCTCTCTCTGCCCCCTCCCCCCCCCCCCCCCGCTTGCCCCCCTCGTCCTCCTCCTCTTTTTCAGAAGTAAGAATGTCTAAGCCCCTGGAGCTGGAGAAGGCACGGCTGGAGCTGCAAGAAGAGCACACAGGTAGCCAGGCCCCCGGGCCCCCTTGCTTCAGGGGACGTAGGAACAAGGGGCCCTCAAGGGACGGGGACCCCCTTCTCCCCCATGACCTGCCCCATAGCAAGGGTTTTGACCCAGAAAGCCCAGAATGGTGGTATCATCCCACAAGCAAGATTTGCTGGGTATTCGGCTTACCATGTCCAGAGTTGGGGAAGTTACTTTTGGGGGCTTCAAGGCTGGAGAGGAGATGAGCACACTGCAGGCAATCCTGGAGAAAAAGTCAGAGTGGGCCCAGCAGGCTCCGTGGGGGCTCCGTGGGGCTAGGGATGTGGGTCTAGGAAGGAAGTGAGCTCTCTGGGTCGCATTTGTGATGAGCTTCTCTTCTTTGGTTATAGATACAGAAAGAAATGGACCTGACACAAACCACCAGGTGAGAAATGTGGGGCAGGAATTTGGAGTGGCAAAGTGGGGCATGGGGTGGGGGCGCGGGGGGGGGGGTGGGGAGCCATGGCGGCACAGCCCCTGCTTGCCCGGTTGCTCACTCTCTTCCCCTCTTTGACCCCCACAGACCCAGCAGAGCAAGCCTTCTCCGTTCTCTCCGTCCCCCACCAGCACCGGCACCAAGGTAAGGCCCGCCTCCCTGCGCCACCAGCACCGGCCCTCCGGCCCCAATCAATGTGGCCAGTGGGCAGGAATCAGGGGGACCGATGGCCCACACCATAGGAAAGGAATGGCTTGGAGGGGTCTTCTGGCCAGCGGGAAGCCCTGTCTTTCCTCATTGCATGTGTGCTCCTCGCAACCTTGGAGGAAGCCCAGGGCTGAGCAGCACTGCAAATCAAGGCTTCCTTGGACACTGGCTGCTGCATTTCTAGCAACCATTAACAACAACAACAATAGTGACAACAATAACAGGATGTAACAAAATTTGGAAAAAAAATCTGTTTCTGGTTTTAAAGTGTTATTGCTGTTTAATTTCTTTGAAAATGCTTGTTCTACTCCAGAAACTATTATTTTTGTGGCTGACACAAACTAGGTTGGATTGGTTGAGACTTGATGATGAGATACTCATTGAAAAAACCAGAGCAAAATCCGCTACAGGATGATGTCCCTCCCTCCCGCAAATGCAAATTACTGGCAGTTTAATAAACTTTTTCCATATTTTTAATGATCAAACCAATTAGGAAATGACATTTATAACCCAGGAACAAAAACTGTAGTGTAATTCTCTCTGTGGACATCCATGAAGCCAGAACAGGCTTTGGTGCCCCTCAGACCCGCATCGACACTGACATTTCCCTGTGTGTTCCTTGCCACCATTCGCCTAAACGTTGCCCCAGGGGCTGCAGGAGAGCCCGAATTTCCAGCTGTTCTGTCTGGAAGGAAGAGCTCCATATGCGCAGGGAAGAAGTGCGTTTTCTTTTTGACAGTTACACGTAATGCTACTCCTTCCTTTGGAAAGAGGCTCCGATCAGTCTCTCTGGCCAGTCCCCGGTATTTCTTCGGGTCTCCCGCTCTTCCAATTAGAAATCCGCCTCCGTCCTTTCGTGATTACTGGCAGTGCCGGGAGGCTTCTTTCTGGGAGCAGTGAAGGGAGAAGTGCCGCAAAAAAAGCCAATGGGATTTTGGCCTGCATCAAGAGGAGCCTAGTGTCTAGATCTAGGGAAGTCATGCTCCCCATGCTCTATTCTGCTTTGGTTAGATCACACCTGGAATATTGTGTCCAATTCTGGGCACCACAATTCAAGAGAGATATTGACTTTAAGCTGGAATGTGTCCAGAGGAGGGCGACTCAAATTATCAAGGGTCTGGAGAACAAGCCCTATGAGGAGCGGCTTAAGGAGCTGGGCATGTTTAGCCTGAAGAAGAGAAGGATGAGAGGAGATATGATAGCCATGCATAAATATGTGAGAGAAAGCCCCAGGGAGGAGGGAGCAAGCTTGTTTTCTGCTTCCTTGGAGACTAGGACGCGAAACAATGGCTTCAAACTACATGAACATGAGGAAGAACTTCCTGACTGTGAGAGCCGTTCAGCAGTGGAACTCTCTGCCCCGGAGTGTGGTGGAGGCTCCTTTTTTGGAAGCTTTTAAACAGAGGCTGGATGGCCATCTGTCAGGGGTTATTTGAATGCAATATTCCTGCTTCTTGGCAGGATGGGGTTGGACTGGAGGATGGCCCAGGAGGTCTCTTCCATCTCTTTGATTCTAGGATTCTATGAGAGCGCCAGCCCATCCTTCAATATGTCAAGCAAGCATGGGCCAACTTTGGCTCTCCATCCAGGTATTTCGGACTTCCACAGTGCCTGAATGGAGGGCCAAAGTTGGCCCATGCATGCTCTCTCTGTCGTCGCTTTTGGGCAAGTAAACAAGCTTTGGAGTGCAAGGGGAGCCTGCAAAGAGCGGCTTCTGTTCAGAAACTCGAGCTTGCAAAGTTATTAAAGATGTTTGGGCCTGATTATTACCTGCCTTTTGATTATTAATAGAGAAACTGAAGGGAATTTGCATAATATGCAAACCACCGCAATCTGCCTTTTCTTCAGAAGAGAGAGGAAGTATCAGATAAGGCCTTTTGCCCTTGACGCGAGCCGGGAGTGTTGTGGCTCTCCCTGCAAAGCGACAAAGGGGCTGAGGGTGGGCCAGACCCCTGCCTCATTTCCCCCTGAATCCGAATAGGATCAGTTCACGTTGTTGCCCTTGTCTCTGTGTGTCAGTGCAAAAGGAGAGGTCTGTGGCGGCACATGGCGGGCGCTGCACTGCCTCGCTCTTCTCTTATCAGCCGGGTAGGAACCCATGAATCAAGGTTGGTTTTGGGGGGGAATTCCCTGCCTCTGGGGACCTGCAGCAAAACAGGAAACAGAGCGGCAATGTGTCAGAACTTCCAGGGGTCAGGGGTCAGGGGTGGGATGCTCCTGTCTGCCTGGCGGGGCTCTTTGTGGCCACAGAAGGGCGGCAGAAGTCTTAAGACGTTGTCTTGAGAATTAGTGGTTGGGCTCAGCACAGAGTAGGAACAGGAAGATGCCAAGGAGAGACACTTGCTCTATAAAGGGCAGCCCAGACAGGCCACCTCCTCCCAAATGCCCATCATTCAGTGGACTCTCAAGAGCTTTAGGAGAAAACAAACAAGGATCACCAGCAAGGAATTGTGGGAGTTGACGTCCAAAACACCTGGAGGGAGGGCCAAAGTTTGCCCATACCTGGTGTTGAGAAAACTTGGAATGTTCCGACCCAGAGCTGTGGTGCCTTCCCAAACGACATTTGCCCTGACTACCTAGGATGTAGATACAGACATGAAAGGGGAATCCGAGGGTTTTAGTTGTGTGTTGTGAGGGGATCGTTTTGCACAGTAAAGCCTTGGAAATGAGCAGAGAATGGGGAAAGGAGCCAGGCAGGGATGCTGGGGATCCCGGGTGACTCGCAACTCCCTTCTTCTCTTCCCGCAGATCAAAGCCGAAGAGCCCACAGAGGTGCCTCCAGCTCCAGCCCCGGCTCCGGCCCCGGCCCCAGTCCAGCCGCCCCACCTGCCCCAGGCCCAGCTGATGTTAGCCGGCAGCCAGCTTGCGGGGGTAAGTGGGGGCCCACGCAGCAGCAATGGTGGCAGTGAGACTCAGCTCTTGAGCAAAGGCTCCCAGCCATTAGTCCTCTGGGGGCTTTGGACTCCCCCCCCTCTACCTGAGAGCCCTGCCCAGCTTGGTCAGCAGGAATTCCCAGAAGCAAAGTCCAAAACACCCGGAGGGCCAAAGGCTGGGGGACCCTGCTTGGGTGACACGGGCCAAGGCTTGTGATTCCAAGGCGACTTGTGCAAGGTTGTGTGGCGGAAGCACCACGACATTCTTCATCATTCAGGAGCAGCCTCTCGATTCCATAAACAGGGTGGCTTGGGTGGCTGGGTACCGTGATCAGTGGTACCATGATCAGTGGCTGCCGTGATCTGATCTAACCCTGAGACAAGATGAGAAAGGCAGGGCTCTGACTCTTCTTCAAGCCCCCGATTTAGAGTCTTTCTCACAAGCACCTGTGGATTGCTTTAATGTGGGTGAAATTATGTGGGATGCGTGTGAATGAATGAGAAGGGTCCCCCTCAGGGCTGGGAGTGGGCTTGCTTGGCTCCCTCTGTGCTTGCTGGGGGCGAGTGGGGCTGCAGCACCAGCTCACCTGCTTCTTCCTTCTCTCTTTTGCCTGGCTTGTGCCCTCCCTTCCTTCCTTCCTTCCTTCCTTCCTTCCTTCCTTCCTTCCTTCCTTCCGCCCTTCCCTTGCCCTTCCGCTGCTGCTTCCTCTTGCCCCTGCCCACCCCCTCCCCCCCGGCGCCCCTCGGTGCCCCAGCTGACGGCCCTGATGCCCGCGCAACAGCAGCTGCTCCTGCAGCAAGCCCAGGCCCAGCTCCTGGCGGCTGCCGTGCAGCAATCCAATGCCGCTGCTGCCGCCGCCGCCTCCCAGCAGCCGGGCTCCGACCTGCCGGCCCCGCAGAGCCAGCCCCAGGCGCCCCAGCTGGCCCTCTCGCAGCCCATCCAGCTCACGGCACAAGTAAGCAGGCAGCGCCCGGCCCCCTCCCAGACCAGCGAAGCCGCTCTGCACTTGCTTGTGGTGCCAGAGGGGTCACGCCAAAGGTGGGAGGAGGAGTGACGCCTGTTTCAGCCGCTCTCAAGGCCACTGCGCCACAGGACGGCTCTGGGTGGGAGACCCCCTTCCCTTCCCTTTTTGTGTCCAGATCAAGGGACGTGATGGTGCTTCTCTCTTCTGCTTTGGTCAGTCCTCTCTCTGGAATACGGTGTCCAATTCTGGGCACCATCATTTCAGAGATATTGACTCTATGCTGGAAGGGGTCTCGAGGAAGGGGGCAACCCGAAGACCCTGAATAAGCCCCCTGAGGAGTGTCTTAAAGAGTCTGTCCAGCCAGTTTCAGAAGAGAAGGCTGAGGGGAGACATGATGAGAACCATGTCTAAATATTACCATTTTATAATTTGTTTTTTTTATTATGATTTGGTTATTTTCATTTCATTACTATGTTATTAGTAAGTATTTATTTGATGTTATTGTTTTGTTCATATGTACTTTATTGTATTTTGTTTGGGCTTGGCCTTATGTTAGCTGCCCCGAGTCCCTTCGGGGAGATGGTGACAGGGTATAAATAAAATAAGATCTCTAGAAGGTTCTGAAGCTGTCTGCCCAGGCGCAGAAATAACCATATGTGCAATTCACAGGGACCACGATGGGAAATTTATTATTATTATTATTATTATTATTATTATTATTATTTATTAAATATGTGAAAGGATGTCTTAAGGAGGAGGGAGCCGCCTTGTTTTCCGCTGCTCTGGAAATAGGACTCAAAGGAGCTGTGGATTCAAATGACAGGGAAGGAGATTCCACCTGAACATGAGGAAGAGCTTCCTGTCTGTAAGGAGAGCTGTTCAGTAGTGGAACTCTCTGCCTGAGGATGTGGTGGACTTGAAGCTCTTTCCGTGAAGGCTAGGTGGCCATCTGTCAGGGGTGCTTTGATTGTGCTTTTCTTGTAAGGAGTGCTGTTCAGAAGTGGAACTCTCTGCCTGAGGATGTGGTGGACTTGAAGCTCTTTCTGTGAAGGCTAGGTGGCCAACTGTCAGGGGTGCTTTGATTGTGCTTTTCCTGTAAGGAGAGCTGTTCAGAAGTGGAACTCTCTGCCTGAGGATGTGGTGGACTTGAAGCTCTTTCCGTGAAGGCTAGGTGGCCATCTGTCAGGGGTGCTTTGATTGTGCTTTTCCTGCAAGGAAGAAATAAAGGGGTTGGGCTAGATGGCCCATGTGGATGTGGTCTTTTCCAACGATGAATCTATGATTCCCCGGCTCCTCTGGGGCGAGACCTGCTCCTCCTGCCCCTCTCTCTTTCTACTCTCGCTCACTCGCATGCACTGACCCCTTCCCTTTTCTCATCCGTTCCATTCCTCCTTCCCTCCTTCCTTGCGCCTTCTCCCTTCTCAGGACATCCAGCAGCTGCTCCAGCTCCAGCAGTTAGTCCTGGTCCCAGGGCACCACCTCCAGCCTCCTGCGCAGTTCCTCTTGCCGCAGGCCCAGCCCGGGCAACAAGGTAAACACCCACACAGGGTGGGGCAGGGCAAGGTGGGGGTCCAGCATCAAAGACAGACTGCAGCTCTCATTGTCCCCAGACTGCGGTGAAGCCAAGGGGAGGAGGGGTGACCAGCCTGCCCAGGAAGCCCTGAGTCCGGACGGGCCAGCCTGGGAGGCAGGTAGTAGGCTGGCCATCCCTCTCTGCTTGAGCCCTGAGCCTCTTCTCTCCTCCTCCTCGTCTTCTGCAGGGCTGCTCTCCACACCAAATCTTTTTCAGCTACCTCAGCAAAACCCCGGGAGCCTCCTGTCGAATCAGCCTCGCGCAGGACTCCCAGCACAGGTGAGCACAGGCCAACGGGACAGGAAGGAAGGGAGGAGCACCGAGCCATGCCTAGTCCTCATTGGGAAGTGAAAAGGACTAGCGATAAAGCGGGGGGGGGGGGGGCTGTGCAACAACATTCGGAAGGTACAAATGACAGCCTGCATCCCTCCTCAAAGCTCTCTCTGGCAGAACATCTGTGGAAAGAGCTTTGAGGAGAGTTGCAGCCCTCCCTCCTCCAGCTGGGAGGAGACATCAGAGCACACCTGTTGTAGCCTCCAGGAGAGGCAGGAGAGATCTCAAGGGGAGCAGAGGGTGGCTCCTGTTGTGCCCCTCTTTGTGCTGCACCTGACCCTTCTTCTCCTGTCTCTCCATCCTCGCTGTGCAGCAAGTGACTCGGCCCGGCCTCCCCGAGTCGCACCTGTCTCTCTCGCAGCAGCAGCAGCCGCAGCCGCCGCCTCCGCCCAAATGCCTGGAGCCCCCCTCCCACCCCGAGGAGCCCAGCGACCTGGAGGAGCTGGAGCAGTTTGCCCGCACCTTCAAGCAGCGGCGGATCAAGCTGGGCTTCACGCAGGTAGGCCGGGGGCCGAGGAGGCAAAGGCCTGGGAAATGTCCAGGGCCTTTCACAGAGAAGAAGTGGAGGAATGGCTTAAAGGAGGCACGGGCCAACCCTCCAGGCCCTCCCACCATTCCCAACAGCCGGTAGAGAGTTGCAGTCCAGACCATCTGGAGGGAGGGCTGAGATTGGCCCGTGCCTGGGTTAAAGGGAGCTAAAGGGAGCAAGGAGGAGAAAGAGTGAAAGAATCTGGGGAAAGATAGCGTTGCTCAGCATTGCCGGGACACGGTATGTGGGTGAGAGGGAGACAGAGATATAATAAGGTAAAGGTAGTCCCCTGACATTAAATCCAGTCATGTTTGACTCTGGGGTGTGGTGCTCATCTCCATTTCTAAGCCAAAGAGCCAGCATTGTCCGTAGACACCTCCAGGGTCATGTGGCCGGCATGACTGCATGGAGCACCGTTATATAATATATAATAAATAATCATAAATAATAATAAACTTTATTTCTACCCCGCCACCATCTCCCCAATGGGGACTCAGAGCGGCTTACATGGGGCCAAGCCCAGACAACATAATATAGCAATAAAATCAAAGCATATTCAACAGACAACAACAACATTATCAAAATGGCATTAAAATAATAATAGTAATAATAAAATAAAAATAAAATAAAAATTCCAATAGACACAATCACGATAGAGATGACAATGGGCGGGCCACATATTCCGAATTAAAAAAAACCAATTAACAGACTATGATGAGATGAAATAGGAGCAGGAAGTTTAAATGAAACTCATAAAACACACAGAGTTGTGGGGCAGAACATTCTATTTGGAGGGCACGAACTCCATTAGCCAAAAATGTTGAGGGGGTATAAAATATTATGCTGAGCACCTACTCGCCAAAGGCACAGCGGAAAAGCCAGGTTTTGAGGTCCTTTTTAAATGTTTCCAGTGAAGGGGATGTTGAGAGGGAGGGGGAGAGGAGGGGAGAGAGGAAAAGGCACAGGACACGTTTTCCAAAAAGAAGATGGTTTCCAGAATGCAATAATTGTTTGCAGAACAGAGAGAGACAAAAATGCTGAGCTGAAGGGTCAACTCAGAGGGGAAATGACAGGCAGGAAAGAAGGGGAGAAAGAAGTTGGATTTCGTGTGCGCACCAATCTGAGACTACAAAACCCACGGTGCAGAAACAGTCAAACATAGCCCTCTCTTGACGCTTGTCTTGGTTTCACGTGATTGTAAAACCGCTCCTCTGTTCTTCTGCAGAATTCAGCTTTTTGTGTTTTATTCTCCCCATTTCCACTCATCCCTGCCTGCCTGGGGGGAGGAAAAGGCAGCCTCCCAAGGTCCAAAGTGCCCGCCCTACTCCCCAAGTGGCCTGCCTGTTTCTTCTTGGGGGGGGGGGGGGAGAGAGAAAGTGCGGTTGACCTGCTTCCCCCGGAATCAAGACTGGAAAGTGTTCTGGACTCTTCCCCGGGTGTCCGGTCCAAAGAGCAGCAAAGCCATGCTGTTCCTGTTGTTCTTGTTGTGTGCTCCTGCAGGGTGATGTGGGGCTGGCCATGGGGAAGCTTTATGGGAACGACTTCAGCCAGACCACCATATCGCGCTTTGAGGCTCTCAACCTCAGCTTCAAGAACATGTGCAAGCTCAAGCCTTTGCTGGAGAAATGGCTGAATGATGCTGGTGAGCGAGGGAAGGGGAGGCGGGAGTGAGGAGGCGAGGCCTTCCTAAGGGCGGGGGGGGGGGGGGGGGGCAGGGTTGCCTAGGTCTCCCAGAAGGTTTGTACCAGGCATGGGCCCTCTTTCCCTCCCTCCAGGGGTTTTGGGCTTCCACAATTCCCGGCTGTTAGGAATTGTGGAAGTCCAAAACACCTGGAGGGAGGGAGGGAGGGAGGGAGGGAGGGAGGGAGGGAAGGAGGACGGAAGTGGGGCCATGCCTGGTGTAGACACCGCCGGCACTTTGAGGACCCGTGTTCCTGCCTTGCAGAGACCATGTCGGTGGACTCCACGCTTCCCAGCCCCAACCAGCTGACCAGCCCCAACATGGGCTTTGACGGGTTGCCTGGCCGGCGCCGAAAGAAGCGGACCAGCATCGAGACCAACGTCCGCTTCGCTTTGGAGAAAAGCTTTCTCGCGGTGAGAGCCCTGGCCTTGGCGGGGGGGGGGGGGGGCGGTCACCCCACAGTTGTGCTGGGCCCCCTCTTTTGCACCCCCCTTCTTTTGCCCAAGGCCTGGGCGTTGTCACAGGGCCCCCCTCCTTCCCTCCCTTGCCCTGCAGAACCAGAAGCCTACCTCAGAGGAGATCCTGCTCATCGCAGAGCAGCTCAACATGGAGAAGGAGGTGATCCGCGTCTGGTTCTGCAACCGCCGACAGAAGGAGAAGCGGATCAACCCCTGCAGCTCTGCCCCCGTCTTGCCTGCCCAGGGCAAGCCCCCGGGATACAGCCCGCTCTTGGTACGCCCCCCCCCATTCATCCTCCAGGCCTTCCCCCCTCCCCCTCCCCTTGCAGCATTTCACCTCCTGGCATAGCCAATACCTGTACGTGCTGGGAGTGGCTGTTGCTTCCAGAAACACCCCGAGAAGGGCCGCTGGGTTCCCATCCTGCCTTACCTCACCATCTGTTGTGTCTCTCACATTTGGTCAGTTTGACAACAGGACTCCTTCCTTCTCTGCTGCCACAATCCCTACCTCCCTCCTGTCTTGGCGTTTTGCAAACTCCTTGCCTCCCAAGACTTGCCAGGGCTGTTTTCTCTTGCTGCAGCCTGTCTGCCTGCCTTCACATCTCTTCATTTTATGGCCTTCCAGTTGTGCCTGACCCCCAGGAGCATCTTTGTACCACCAGCTGCGATAAAGCCCCCCAGTGGACCAGGCTTCCCTTTCCCCTGGAGGCACTTCCAGCCTTCAGAAGACACCTTTGCACCCGTTCATGGCCTAGCCAGTATACAAAACTTCGCAGAGCTCAAAACAATATGGGGGGAGATACAATTCCATGAGTCCCCAGTCTCTAATGTGGGAATCATGCAACCGTATCTCCCCCAACAGTGACTGGGGATTCAGGGGGTACAGTCCAGCCTCCTGGAAACTCTGATCACAACAGCTGTGTGCTCAAATATGGTCTGCTTCTTGGTACAAAGAAACAGGAAGAGGGTTTGTTTGTTTGTTGCCACACTTGTACCCGCCCTGCTCACCCCGAAGGGGACTCAGGCCTTTCAAAGGCAACAATTGGATGCCATACGTAGACAGATATCAATAAATGAGGTTTTGATCCAAACCATTTAAAATATCCAACATTAAAACATCAATGAAGACCACACACCCCAAGTCCTCCTCCAGGGCCAGTTTGGGGCGTTGCGCCCTGTGCCGGCTCTTCCTGGGTGGGATGCCCACGCCTGTCCCATCCCTCGCCTTGCCCTCGTGACCCTCCGCTCTTCTCCGCAGGTGACCAGCCCCGGCACAAGTCTGCCTCTCTCCCAGGCTTCCAGCAGTTTGAGCACAACAGGTAGCTCTTTCCCTGTGCTCTTCCGGGGTCCCTCCTCCTCGGAACCTGTGGGAGGGGGAGCGCCAAGTCACGCTGGCCAAGGGCCCCAAGGGTGCAGTGGAGCACCCCGAGAGTGTCCCTCTCTGGCCAAGCAGGGTGCCCGGGGAGCCTCTTGCTGCCTGAGGCACCATCTTGGCCACTGCAGAAAAACCCCAGCTCTGCCCCTTGGTTGCCCCTGGAGAGGGTGGCCATGGCATGGTGGGGGTGCGACTGTTCTGCTGGGCAAAGGGGCCCAGCTCTAACCTCCTGGCGCTTTCTCCTGAGCAGTGACTACCTTGTCCCCAGCGATCTGCTCCCTGACCCCGAGCCGGACAGCGGTGGGAGTGGGGGCCACCGTCCTCAATTCGGCCACTCCACCCCCCAGCAACAGCACAAACCCCAGTCCCCTGAGCGCCGGCAGTGGCGGAGTGGGAGGCGGTGGCGGAGGAGGAGGCCTCCACCCGGCCCTCAGCCTGCAAGCCCTGAATCCCAGCCCGGGGTAAGTAAGGGGCCGCCAGGGAGGGAGGGAGGGAGGCTGGCCCTGGCCGGTTCAGGGCAAGTGGGAGCACGGGAATCCAGGATGAGGTCCAGAAGTCAGAAGTGGTTTCTGGGGCTGCTCTTTCCAAATGTCCAGATGCGTACCTGGTCATTCCCAGCACCGGCTTCAATATCTTTAATGGAGAACCTAGATCCCCTCCTTTCTCTGTCGTCTTCGAGTGCCTCACAAACGGCTCATTGACACTGCCATGGTGAGGGAGATGGAACTGGATTATGTGGCAGTGTTTGTTACGCAGCACGTGTCTTATTCCAGCGACCTAATGCCCAAAAACCCAGATGCAAAATAGTCTCAGACCAATAGTCAAAGTGAACAGAAAATCTTTACTCTCTTTGCAGAGATGAAACAAAACTGGTAATGCAGCACACACAAATCAGCCGTGCAACATATTTAAACAGTCTTTGTAATAAGCATAAAACAAAATATTTTCTAAGCAGCAAATGGGAAATCAAAACAACCTGAAGTAAATAGCCATTTCACCATAAGCATCTCCTGCTGGAACTCCACGCTGGTGAAACAGAACTCAGCAGCAGCCCTCCAGAAATCCAGCACCCACCAGACATTCAGCACCCACCACACTGTAATTTACACAGTCTTTGTAATAAGCATAAAACAAAACATTTTCTAAGCAGCAAATGGGAAATTAAAACAACCGGAAGCCAATAGCCATTTCACCATCAGCAACTCCTGCTGGAACTCCATGCTGGTGAAACAGAACTCCAGCAGCAGCCCAGAAATCCAGCACCCACCACACTGTCTTGAAAAACCTCAAACAGTTCTAGCTCCTTGGCTGTGGCACAAGACAACTGCCTTGACCTACTTAGTCAGCTGAACCAGATAATTACAAACAATAAGGTGTTTCTTCACACATATACTTGTGTCCTGCAAAGACTTACCATAACAGTAGCCCCCAGTGGTGCAGTGGGTTAAACCCCTGTGCCGGCAGATGAGCTCCCTCTATCAGCTCCAGCTCCACATGCGGGGACATGAGAGAAGCCTCCCACAAGGATAATAAAAACATCAAATCATCCGGGCGTCCCCTGGGCAACGTCCTTGCAGACGGCCAATTCTCTCACACCAGAAGTGACTCTCAAGTTACTCCTGACACAAAAAAACAAAAACAAAACCCTAACAGTGTTGACTCATATAACGCAGTTCCATGCAGTTCAATCTGCATTACAATGAATAGAATAGAATAGAATCAAAGAGTTGGAAGAGACCTGGTGGGCCATCATCCAGTCCAACCCCATTCTGCCAAGAAGCAGGAATATTGCATTCAAAGCACCCCTGACAGATGGCCATCCAGCCTCTGCTTCAAAGCCTCCAAAGAAGGAGCCTCCACCACACTCCCTCCGGGGCAGAGAGTTCCACTGCTGAACGGCTCTCACAGTCAGGAAGTTCTTCCTCATGTTCAGATGGAATCTCCTCTCTTGTAGTTTGAAGCCATTCTTCCATTGCGTCCTAGTCTCCAGGGAAGCAGAAAGGAAGCTTGCTCCCTCCTCCTCCCTGTGGCTTCCTCTCACATATTTAGACATGGCTATCGTAGCTCCTCTCAACCTTCTCAATGGGAGTGTAGATGGGGGTGAAATGGTGTTCTTGCACTCTGTTACTCTGGGACACACCTTTGTTGGGGCCACTGCAATGCGCACAACGCATCCTCTGAGCTTTTCAGGCTCCATGGCCTCTCCATCAGGATGAGGTGTTAAGAAATCACACAGGAGAAGAAGAAGAGCGGGGATGGCGGGGTCACAGGTCAACACGTTGCCTCCTGGGTGTTTTGAAAAGAAGCCTTTGGGCGAATGTTTTCCCCAATACGCCTCCCACTCCCTCTCCCCCCCCCCCCCCCAAAGTTAACCTGCCGCCTCTGGTTTGCTTGCAGAAGCACAGTGCTGGGGGTGAATGCAGGGTTAAACCCCGCGCTCATGGCCACCAACCCGCTGGCCACCATACAAGGTTTGTGGAACCAAGACCCAGACATGATGTCATCATCCCATCCGCGGCTCCACTGTCTGTGCCTCAGAGAGAGAGAGAGAGCGGGGGGGGGGGCAGAGGGAAGGGTGCCTTTGCGTGCCGTGGCGGAGGGGGGGGGGCTTCTGTGCTGTGTGGAAGGCACGACGTGGGCGCGCTGACGGAGCGTCTGGAGGAACCCACTTGGGATGGCACTCCGTGAGCGCTGTCTGACCCGCCAACACAACATGGCTGCCGCCTGACTGGGCAGACCCTCGTGAGATGCTCAGATGCGCTTCGCTCCATGAAAACAAGTGGTTGCCTTTCACTAGCTCCACTACAATTGTTTCTGCTGGTGTTAGTACACCCCTCCCCTTCCTTTGGGCAAGTCACTCAATCTCAGCCAAATTAAGCATATGTACATCACAGTTAAACGGACTGACATTAAAATGGAATTAAGCCGTGTATCCTGGTTGACTAGTTTGGAGTATCTTGTTCTGGAGATCAACAAGGGGCCTCTTCAGCCCCAAAACTGGAACACAGAGCCATTCCCCATTCTATGTATTGCCGAAGGCTTTCATGGCCGGAATCATTGGGTTGTTGTAGATATTTTTGGGGGGCTATATGGCCATGTTCTAGAGGTATTCTCTCCTGACGTTTTGCCTGCATCTATGGCAAGCATCCTCGGTGAGGTCTGTTGGAACTAGGGAAATCATAGAATCATAGAATCAAAGAGTTGGAAGAGACCTCATGGGCCATCCAGTCCAACCCCCTGCCAAGAAGCAGGAATATTGCATTCAAATCACCCCTGACAAATGGCCATCTAGCCTCTGCTTAAAAGCTTCCAAAGAAGGAGCCTCCACCACACTCCGGGGCAGAGAGTTCCACTGCTGAACGGCTCTCACAGTCAGGAAGTTCTTCCTAATGTTCAGATGGAAATGGGGTTTATATATCTGTGGAATGACCAGGGTAGGAGAAAGAACTCTTGTCTGCTGGAGCTAGGTGGGAACGTTTCAACTGACCACATTGATTAGCATTTGATGGTCTGGCAGTTCTTTTTGGTGTGGCTTGTGAGTGCCTGGGGAATCTTGTTGAGAGGTGATTCCCCATTCTGTGCATCAGATCATATTCCCAGAGAGAGAACTGAGCCTGGGGCCTCCTTTGGGCACAGTACGGGGCTATGGGCCTCCCTCCCACACTTGCTTCCTCTTTGGAAGCAGATCTCCCAGAATTCCCTGGAACCAAGGTCTCTGCAAACAGCGTGATTGGCGTTTGTGTGTTTGCGTGGTGTGCACGTGAGTGGCTGTGGGAGGACAGAGTGCGCACGAGCACGGCCAGGCAGTGGAGCCCAGCACCAGCCCCCCTTCCTCCTGCAGTGCCCCCCCTCAGGGCCAGGAGGCATCACCATCATCATCACCATCATCATAACTCCCATCCTCCACACCGTGCCTTGCTAACCCTCCACCTGTGTGTGCACTCTCATCTCTCCCAGTCATCTCTCTGCCCGTTTTGTGTGTTTTCTGGCCTGGCTAATGTGGGTGGGGAGAAGCCATGCTGCCATGCTCCACTCCTTCCCAAAGGCTGTAATGTCGAGGGGGAGGGGGCCATGGGGCCTCCAAATGGGGATGGGGGCCCTTTGTAGCATCCCTTGTTGGCCCAGGCATTTGTGAAGTGGCGGTGGGATCCATATATTATTATTACTATTATTATTATTATTATTACTGTACGTATTCTTTAGATCCCACTTTTCTCTCCGACAAGGAGACTCAAAGCAGCTAAGGCAGGAGTCTTCAAACTAAGGCCCGGATACGGCCCTCCAAGGTCATTTACCTGGCCCTCACTGAGAGTCAACATAAGTCTGAAATGACTTGAAAGCACAACAACAACAACAATCCTATCTCACCAGCCAAAAGCAGGCCCACACTTTCCATTGAAGTATTAACAATTTTATATTTCTTAAAATTGTTCTTCATTTTAATTATTGTATTGTTTTGAAGTGTTTGTGCAGTGTGCATAGGAATTCATTCATGTTTTTTTCAAATTATAATCCGGCCCTCCAACAGTTTGAGGGACTGTGACCTGGCCCTCTGTTTAAAAGGTCTGAGGACCCCTGGGCGAAGGCATCACTCCCCATGCCCTGCGGAGCCAACCTGGGCAGAGTCCTTCTCCTCAATCTCCCTTTCTCAGTTTGGTCTCATCCCTCGTGGCCCCTGGGACCCTTGGCATGCTGCAGTGGGAGGAGAGCCCACATGTGGCCTGCCCTTCCTTCCTAATAAATAATAATAATAATAATAATAATAATAATAATAATAATAAGACTCAGAGCAGCTTCCATCTGGCTGACCCCCCTCCCCTTTCTCTGTCCCTCCTCAGCCTTGGCCAGTGGTGGAAGCCTGCCAATTACCAGCCTTGATGCCAGCGGCAACCTGCTCCTGAGCACCAGCGCCAGTGTCACAGGGGCCGGCAGCCAGAGCATCGTGACCTCTCCGCTCTTCCTGAACCACGCCGGATTGCCCTTGCTGAGCGCCACCTCGGCAGGCAGCGTGGGGAGCCTGGTGTCAGCGGCGGCAGCGGCAGCAGCAGCGGCGGCCTCCATGCCCAGCAAGTCTCCCGGCCTGACCTCTTCCTCCTCCTCTTCCTCTTCCTCCTCCTCTTCCTCCTGCTCCTCGTGCAGCTCGGCCGCCAGCGACATGGCACAGACTCTGGCCCAGGCCACTCCGGGATCCGCCACCGCCGAGCCGGACGCCAAGACGGAATGAGGGCCGCTGCCGGCACAGAGGGGAGCCGGAGGAGGAGGAGGAGGAGACCCCGCACGCAGCGCCTTGGCGGCAGAGGATTGCGGCGGCGGCGGCAGAGCGTTGGACCTACAAACCGACGAGCGAAACCAAAAAAAAGTGTATGAACCAAAACCAAACAAAGAATTGTCAGCAACAGCCAAACGAAGAAAAAAAAACCCAACCAAAAAATAGAAAATAACCCAAAGTAGCCAAAACCAAGCCAAGCAAAAAGGGACAAAGGAAGAAACCAAAAAGAATTCCCCAAACCCGTGCTTTTCTTTTCCAGGGGTTTTGTTTCCTTTCCCCCTCCTTCTCCTCTTCCTCGTCCTCAGCAAGAACCAAACCGCCTTGCCAAAGGTGACTCCTCGAAACGCTTTCTTAAAACGACGACTTCTCTTTATTTTTCACCTGCGGGTTTCCTTGGACAGCGCCAGGAAGGAAACACACAGGGAACAACGGGGAGAGGAGTTTTTCTTTTTTGGTAAAAAAAATACGAGCAAAAAAAAAAAAGAGAGAAAAAGGAAAAAGACAAAAAACAATAATAATAAGAAAGAAAAAAAACCAAACTCCACCTTTAAGACCTTTAAAGGGGGAAATGAATCTCACACCAAAAATCACCAGTTCTAGCTTCACCCAAAGCTTTTTACAGACTTTTCTAACTTCTGTGTCTGGTCGAATGTCTTTCAAATACTCTTTTATTTATTCTTATTTATTCTCGGTTCTCTTTGGGTTCCAGGAGGGGGGGCGAGGGGGGGCAGGGAGGGGCAGGTTGGCTTCTTTGCGTCATGTTTTTACTGTGGATAACTGTTTATGAACTCTCCTTCCCTCTGTTTTTCCCTTTCAAACCCAAAAGCGACAAGCAAGGGGTTTCATGCGCCTGCTTTGACCACAAAGGTTTAGGTTTTCAAAGGCGGTGGTGCCCAGGCGCCAAGCTCCCCTCTTGGCCCCTGTGTGGGGGGTGGTCACTCTGCAGACCCTTTTCCAACTGGGGGTCGGGCCCATTGGCACAAACCCCTTGAGGCCACTTGGGCAGAGACGCCCTGAAAGCCTCAGCCTGTGGCTCTAAGCAGGCTGCCCCTCGCTTGTCTAGGGTGCGTCTACACTGTGGAATGAATGCAGTTTGACACCACTTTGACGTCTCAAGGCTGTGGTGTCCCGGGAGCCGTAGTCTCGCAAAGCCTTCCCAGCCAAAGAGTGCCAAAGTACAACTCCGGGGGCTCCCTCGCCTTGAGTGGTGGCAGAGCAAGTGGGACAAAACTGCATCAATTCTACAGTCTAGATGCCCCGTGATTGATTTTGCCTTTTTTAAACATTTCCTAAACCAGTGATGATTTCTGCCTGGGATTACTTACTATCAGGGGTTATTTTTCTGAAAACAGGGGATGTGTAATTTTTATTGTTGTTATTATTATTTTTATATCTGTGTTCTGAAAATGAGAAATACTCATATTCCAGTGCCTGACAAAAACCAAACCAACCAAAAAAAACCCAACAAACAACCAAACAAAACGGGAATCTCTACTTTTACATTTTCCAGGAAACAAATAGAAACCAAAAATTGATATCACTACAAACAATGACACGAAGATCACGGGAATCAAGGAAACGAGGCCACGGGAAAGAGGGGCCAAAAGACCCCCTTTTGTGTGGATCCGCAGAGACTCGGAGGCGAGAGAGAAACCTTTAACCAAAAAGAACACACCAAGCAAACAGGGGGAGCGTTGACCGAAGAAGGAAGGAAAGAAGGAAGGAAAGAAGGAAGAAGCGAGCGAGGGAATCAAGGGAGGCTGTGACTTTCTCTGGTGAGACAATGGCTCAACCATCTTTCTCTGTCCTAAAAAAAAAATACCTCATGGAAAGCTGTGTTGAGAAGCCAGGATTTTGTAAATGGCAAAGAGACAAGCGAAAACTAATAATAATAGTAACAATAATAATAATAATAATAATAAACCAAATCAAAGGACTTGGGAGGGAGAGAAGAGAGGGTCCCGGCCCTTCCTCCCCGAAGACTGGAAAGCTTTAAAAATGGCTTCTCAAAATGCTCTTTCTTTCTCGTTTGGCTCTTGCAGCCTTTTGCTTTTTAATTCTTGGTTTTCTTTCTTTCTTTCCTTTCTTTCTTCTTCTTCTCCTTTTCCCCCTTTCTCAGTCCTGCTCAGTTTGGGCTTCTTTTCCAATGGGTTTCTTTGTGGGGGTGGGGGTGGGGGGGTGCCAGTCCGTGTTTTGGGGCTCTTTGAATGTTTGCCTTTTCTTTTCAACTCCTGCGAACCAAAGTCTTGCTGTTGCAGAGAAGGAAGTTAGCCATGGCATACTTGCGATCTGGTAGAAAACACCAAACTAAAAACCAAAACCAAACCAAAAGGACAGAGTGACAAAAAAACAAAAAATATGATAAACTACGAACCAAACACACACCAAAAAAAGAAAAGAAAGGACTTTGAAACCTTTCTTGAAGCCGAAAAAGCAAACCAAACAAACACACAAACAAACAAACCTCGACCTCATTTTATCTCCTGCTTTTGCTGTGCTATAATAGCGTTCAGGTGGGTTTGAGAGAACAAGCGGAAAAATAACAATACTGTGAAACTTTCCAAAAATGAAACAAACAGGAAACACCTCGTTTTGAAAAGACTTGACTTGGGAAACGAAAAAAAGAGAAGGTGTTTTTCATCCCATCCTGTGCGCGAGAGAGAGAGAACCAACCAACCGGCAGAGCTTTCCCTGTCTCTTTCCAGGTGCGGTTCTTGATTATCGGTGGACGTTTGGGGGGAGAAGGAAGGAGAACATTTGGGGCGCCCCGTTTCTCTCTCTCGACTTCTCTCTCTCTCTCTCTCTCTCTCTCTCATGTGCTACTGAACGTGTTACTAGGTGGAATGTAACTGTTTTAGTGATCTTTGTTCTCCTTTCTTTTTTCTTGCCTTTCTTTTTTCTGTTTTGCAAAAAAAAAAAACTTTGGGCGGGGGGGTTCCTTCTATTTTTTTTTATAGAGAAAAGTCTATGTTCCGCTTTATCGCTTCTGACTGTATTAAATGAAAAAGACAAACCAAATGCTAAAAGGTTTGCAACACAAAAAAATAGATAAAAAGGGAAAAAAAACTGAACAACAACAAAAAAAAAACCAAGGGAAAAAGAAGAAACAAAAACCAAAATGTGTTTTTTTTATATAAAAAAACGATTCTAGACCAAAAATGACCCTATCTCCAGGCATGGAGCGGAGCGGTGGGCGAATGGCAGCGGCGGAGGCACGGAGGAGGAGGAAGGCCCGGAGCAGGACGATGGGCCCTGGAGTGGAAGCTTGACCAGAGGCAGCTTTGTGCCAAACAGAAGAGCGGCCAGCCACGTGCAGGGATCCTTCTTCAGATCGGTGGCCAGGCCTCGCTCGGCCCTCTTCCTGCCCTTCTGTACGACCTCCAGCTTGAGGGAAGGTGGTCTTCTTGGCCAGGAAGCAGCCCAAAGGGGTTTCTTCTGGGGAGGGGGATCCCTGCCTTTAGGTCCCTTGGATCCAGAGGGAGAGTGGCCTCCTCTGCTCACCTCAAGCTTTAAAGGCAAGGGCACTGTTGTCTTCCCGGGTGGAGGCCACTGGGGGGAGCTAGAGAGAAGGATTGTCCCTTTTCGGCGGAAAACGTGAAGGAGGAAAACCATTTCCTCTGTTTTTGTTGGAGGGTTGTTTCCAGGATGGGACATGGGTGGGGGGAATGACAGGGAAACAGGGAAATGGTTTTCCTCCTCCAAACCTCCGGCCACCCCAGTAAAACGGACTGCCCTTCTCTCTCTAGCGGCCCCTGGTGGCCTCCACCCAAGTAACGGGCCAAACCAAACAGCTGACCTGCTTCCTCCTCCTCTTCCTCCTCCGGGCCCTCCGCCGCGCGCCAAGGCACCCACCACAAGGCTCTTTGGAGATAGCCTGCCATATACCTCATATACTTTAATGATGAACCAAATAGAAAAGCTTTATGAAGGGTGTGTGTGCCGGACGGGTCTGTCTTGGGGTGGCTTTAGGGAACGGGAAGCGGGGCAGGCGTGGCGGCAGCATCTCTCTCTCTTGGAATGGGGCAGGGGCTGAGGCCCAACATTCATTGCCCTGAATGGGGGTCTCCCTCCTCCCAAAAGGGGAGGGAGGCCAAGCCCTGTGGGCCTTGTTTACATAGAGGGAGGGAGACCCCCTTCCAGCTGAGGGCACCTTGGACCCTTGTGTAAAGGGCAGGAGGGCACAGCTGTGCCACCCAAAGGCCCGCCTGGCCGTTGCCTGCTTTGGCCCCGGGGCCCTTGGAGGCCAGAAGTGGGCCCGGCCTGAGGGATGCTGCCAGGGAGCCCGGCCCCCTCCCCTCCCCCCAGCCAAACCCGTTGCGGAGTCCCACCCGGAGCCGTGGGGGAAATCGTGTGATAACTTTGCCAAAGGTAGTTAGTTCCTAGTACTTATTCATTTTGACTCTTTTTTTTAATTAATTTCGAATCTTCCGGGGTCCGATCCTTGTCTCGTTAATTTATTTGTAACTTGTGGGGCTTAGAAGTGACTTGAAAAAAAATTGATGATGATGATGATAATGATAATGTAACAAATATTCTGAGTGATTTTTTTATTTGTTCTTTCATTTGGTTCTGTCGTGGTTTTGTGTTTTTTTCCCTGTCTTTTTTTTAATTAAAAAAAGCAAAAACAAAATAAAAATCTTGCAACCAAAGACGAGTCGGAAGGGAATTGGAGGCCTCTCTTGGGGGGATGCGGATCGTGAACACACACATACACACACACACACACACACTGGCCTCAAGGCCCTCAAATGAGAAGGACTGAGGAGACCCCTCTTGCTACGATGGCCAGAAGGCCCCAGACAACTTCAGCCCTCCCTCCAAGTGTTTGGGACCGTGACTCTCACCATATCTCCTGAGAGAAAAGGAAAGAAGGAGAGAAGGATGGGTGGAAGGAAGGAGAAGGAAAGAAGGAGAAAAGGAAGATGAAGGTAAAGGAAGGAAGGAGAGAAGGACAGGTGGAAGGAGGGTGAAGGAAAGAAGGAAAACAAATGGAAGGAAACGGAAGGAAGAAGAGAATGAGAAAAAGGAAGGTGAAGAAAAGAAAGAAGGAGAAAAGGAAGATGAAGGTAAAGGAAGGAAGGAGAAAGATGGAAGGAGGGTAAAGAAAGAAGGAAAACGAATCGAAGGAAAGGGAAGGAAGGAGAGAATGAAAGAAAAAGGAAGGTGAAGGAAAGAAGGAGAAAAGGAAGATGAAGGTAAATAAAGGAAGGAGAGAAGGACAGGTGGAAGGAGGGTGAAGGAAAGAAGGAAAACGAATGGAAGGAAAGGGAAGGAAGGAGTGAATGAAAGAAAAAGGAAGGTCAAGAAAAGAAGGAAGGAAAGAAGGAGAAAAGGAAGAATAAGGTGAAGGAAGGAGAGAAGGACAGATGGAAGGAGGGTGAAGGAAAGAAGGAAAACGAATGGAAGGAAAGGGAAGGAAGGAGAGAATGAAAGAAAAAAAGGAAGGTGAAGGAAAGAAGGAAGGAAAGAAGGAGAAAAGGAAGATGAAGGTAAAGAAAGGAAGGAGAGAAGGACAGGTGGAAGGAGGGTGAAGGAAAGAAGGAAAACGAAGGGAAGGGAAGGAAGAAGAGAATGAAAGTGAAAAAGGAAGGTGAAGGAAAGAAGGAAGGAAAGGAGAAAAGGAAGATGAAGGTAAAGGAAGAAAGGAGAGAAGGACAGGTGGAAGGAGGGTGAAGGAAAGAAAGAAAACAAATGGAAGGAAAGGGAAGGAAGGAGAGAATGAAAGAGAAAAAGGAAGGTGAAGGAAAGAAGGAGAAAAGGAAGATGAAGGTAAAGGAAGGAAGGAGAGAAGGACAGGTGGAAGGAGGGTGAAGGAAAGAAGGAAAACGAATGGAAGGAAAGGGAAGGAAGGAGAGAATGAAAGAGAAAAAGGAAGGTGAAGGAAAGGAGAAAAGGAAGATGAAGACGAAGGAAGAAGGGCAGGTGGAAGAAAGGTGAAGGAAGGAGACAAAGGAAGAAAAGAAGTAGAGAAGGAAGGAAAGAGAAGGAAGGCAAAGGAATGAGAAGGAAAAAGATCAAAGGAGAGAAGGGAGGAAGAATTCGAAAGAAGGGAAGTTTCAATCACAGGCGTGGAAGCCACTTCCACCCTGCTTTGCCCAGAGGGAGAGGCCGCCCTCCTTGCAAGTGGAGGCCATGGCCCTGTGTCTTCCAAGGTGAGCACTTTGGGACCCTGGCTCTGGGATGTCCTTCAGGGACCCAGGACCATTTGGCCTCTTTCTCTAACAGGCACCAGCTGCCTCAAGGGCTCCCCACGAATGGAAGCTGCCTTGAGGTTCCCAAGAGAAGCCCAATGCCGCAGCCTCTCTCTTTTGGGAAGCATGGTTTTCCCTACAAGCAAAGCAGAACAAGCTCTTTTTACATCACATTCTTCTCTACCTCCGTAGAGGGACTCAAAACAGCTAACAGCAAGAATTCAATGCTAACAATAATAGCCTTTAAAACATCATGCGTAAACAATAGGTTAAAAATACATATAAGATAAAATACATATAAAACCATTCGCCAAGATAAAAAACATTGTCCAACTCAGTCCACACATTGTATTCAATCACTTTAGTCATTTACCGGTCTCAGCCATCACTCTGCAAATGCCTCATTCCATAGCCAGGATTTCCCTTGCTTCCTAAAGGTCAGGAAGGAGGGGAAGATCTAACTTCCTTCAGGAGAGAGTTCCACCACAGAGAAGGCCCTGTCTCTTGTCCCCACCAGACGCAACTGTGAAAGTGGTGGGATAAGAACAGGGCCTCTCCGGAAGATCTTAACACCTTTGATAGTTTATAGGGGAGAATACGTTTGGACAAGTAAACTGGGCCAGAACCGTTAAGGGCTTTATAAGTCAAAGCCAGCACTTTAAATTGTATTGTCAAAAGCTTTCATGGCTGGAATCACTGGGTTGCTGTAGGTTTTTTCAAACTACATGGCCATGTTCTAGAGGCATTCTCTCCTGACGTTTCGCCTGCATCTATGGCAAGCATCCTCAGAGGTAGTGGAACTAGGAAAATGGGTTTATATATCTGTGGAATGACCAGGGTGGGACAAAGGGCTCTTGTCTGCTGGAGCTAGGTGTGAAGGTTTCAACTGACCACCTTGATTAGCATTTGATGGCCTGGCAGTTTTTTGGTGTGGCTTGTTAGTGCCTGGGGGAATGTTTTGTTGAGAGGGGATTAGATGTCCCTAATTGTTTCCTCTCTGTTGTTTTGCTGTTGTAATTTTAGAGTTTTTTAATACTGGTAGCCAGATTTTGTTCATTTTCATGGTTTCCTCCTTTCTGTTGAAATTGTCCACATGCTTCTTGTGGATTTCAATGCCTTCTCTGTGTAGCCTGACATGGTGGTTGTGAGAGTGGTCCAGCATTTCTGTGTTCTCCGATAATTTGCTGTGTCCAGGTTGGTTCCTCAGGTGCTCTGCTATGGCTGACTTTTCTGGTTGAAGTAGTCTGCAGTGCCTTTCATGTTCCTTGATTTGTGTTTGGGCCATGCTGCTGCGTTTGGTGGTCCCTCTGTAGACTTGTCCACAGCTGCATGGTATATGGTAGACTCCTGCAGAAGCGAGAGGATCCCTCTTGTCCTTGGCTGAACGGAGCATTTGTTGGATTTTCTTGGTGGGTCTAGAGATAGTCTGTATGTTGTGTTTCCTCATCAGCTTCCCTCTGCAGTAAGTGGTTCCCTTGATGTATGGCAGGAACACTTTTCCTCTGGGTGGATCTTTGTCTTTAAACACAGCGCCCAAACACGAATCAAGGACATGGCCATATAGCCTGAAAAAACCTACAATAATCCAACTTTAAATTGTGCTTGGAAGCTAAAAGGCAGCCAGTGGAGCTGGTGTAGCAAGGGAGTTGTCCGCTCCCTGTATCCCACTCCCGTGAGCAACCTGGCTGCCGAATGTTGGACTAGCTGAAGCTTCCGAGCAGTCTTCTGAGGCAACCCCACGTAGAGTGCGTTGCAGTAGTCTATTCAGGATGTAACCAGAGCGTGGACTACCGTGGCCAAGTCAGA
The DNA here is from genome assembly GCF_037176765.1 of Anolis sagrei. NCBI lineage: Eukaryota > Metazoa > Chordata > Lepidosauria > Squamata > Anolidae > Anolis > Anolis sagrei. The sequence continues at coordinate 109,293,624 of NC_090034.1, forward strand.
CCTCCCAAGGTACGGGTGCAGTTGGCGTGCAAGTTTGTTTCCAAGCCTTGGGGTCCCATCGCCCAAGAAGACCAGCACAGGCACTACCAGGTTCCATGATGAGTCCAGGATCACAGTCCAGAGGGAGTGTAACCCTGTCAAGCACAGGCTGTGACCCTATGCCCTGTTCGGCCTTGCGACTGACCAGGAGAACCTCTGTCTTGTCTGGATTCAATTTCAATTTGTTCGGCCTAATAATAATAATAATAATAATAATAATAATGTATTGTCGAAGGCTTTCATGGCCGGAATCACTGGGTTGTTGTAGGTTTTTTCGGGCTGTATGGCCATGGTCTAGAGGCATTCTCTCCTGATGTTTCACCTGCACTTTGGCAAGCATCCACAGAGGTAGTGAGGATAATAATAATAATAATTTATTTGGACTCCGCTACCATCTCCCCAAGGGACTCGGTGTGGCTTACATGAGGCCAAGCCCACAGCACATCCAGACCATCACAGCTGCCAAACACCGGTTCAAGGTTTGGACAGCCTCCTTAGTAACAGGTGGAAAAGAGTGGTAGAGTTAGCGTCATCTCCCTCTTTTCCTCCTTTTTCTCTTCCTTTTTTCCTCCTTCCATTCTCCATGACAGGGAAGGCACTCTTGCGAACCACTCTTCCTTTTTTCCTTTCTTTTTCCCCACCATCATTGTCTTCTCCAAGCTTTCCTGTCTTCTCATGATGTGGCCAAAGGACATTCAGTTGCTTCCAACTCTTGGTGACCTCCTGGACCAGCCCAGGCCAGAGCTCCCTGTCAGCTATCACCACCCCCAGCTCCTTCACGGTCAATCCAGTCACTTTAAGGATACCATCCATCCATCTTGCCCTTGTCGGCCACTCTTCCTTTTTCCTTCCCTTTTCCCCAGCATAATTGTCTTCTCTAAGCTTTAATTTCTTCTCATGATGTGGCCAAAGTATTTCATCTTGGTCTCTAGTATCTTTCGCTCCAATGAGCAGTCAGGCTTTCTTTCCTGAAGTATGGACTGGTTGGATCTTATCGCAGTCCAAGGCACTCTCAGCACTTTCCTCCAACACCACAGTTCAAAAGCATGTCTCTTCCTTCCAGCAAGTACGTGCCATTTTAATTAAATTGTTTGATAAAACAAGTTTGATTCATCTCTACCTAAATAAGGCAGAGTCCTGCCAACGTGACAGGTGTCCCCCAGCAACTCCTTCTGGGAGCGACCCTCAAGGAAGGACCGGAGCCCTTCAAGGCCCATTCCTGGGAGGTGTCCCAGAAGGATACTGTGGTCAACGGTATTGAAGGTATAGATCTAAGGAAGTAATGCTACCCCTCTATTCTGCTTTGGTTAGACCACACCTGGAATATTGTGTCCAATTCTGGGCACCACAATTCAAGAGAGATATTGTCAAGCTGGAATGTGTCCAGAGGAGGGCGACTCAAATGATCAAGGGTCTGGAGAACAAGCCCTATGAGGAGCGGCTTAGGGAACTGGGCATGTTTAGCCTGAAGAAGAGAAGGCTGAGAGGAGATATGATAGCCATGTATAAATATGTGAGAGGAAGCCACAGGGAGGAGGGAGCAAGCTTGTTTTCTGCTTCCTTGGAGACTAGGACGCGGAACAATGGCTTCAAACTACAAGAGAGGAGATTCCATCTGAACATTAGGAAGAACTTCCTGACTGTGAGAGCTGTTCAGCAATGGAACTCTCTGCCCCGGAGTGTGGTGGAGGCTCCTTCTTTGGAAGCTTTTAAGCAGAGGCTGGATGGCCATTTGTCAGGGGTGATTTGAATGCAATATTCCTGCTTCTTGGCAGAATGGGGTTGGACTGGATGGCCCATGAGGTCTCTTCCAACTCTTTGATTCTATGATTCTATGAAGGCCACTGAGAGGTCCAGCAGAACCAAGAGGGACACACTCTCGCTGTCCAGCTCCTGGTGAAGATCATCCCCTGAGGCGACCAAGGCTGTCTCAGTTCCACGTCCCGGCCTAAAGCCAGGCTGCCTTGTTGATCTTTCCATTCTCCATGACAGGGAAGGCAGGCCTGTCTATTTCCCACTAGGGAGAGAGAGAGAGAGGCCTGTGTGGTTCCCAGAAGCCAAGCCATTGAATGGGGGCCCGCAACTGCGGGCCCCCATTCAATGGCTTGGCTTCTGGGAGCCACACAGGCCTCTCTCTCTCTCTCTCTCTGGTGGGAAATAGACAGGCCTGCCTTCCAAGATGAGGCCTCCCTCAATTTCCTATGTTCCCCTCACAAACAAAAACTGATATTTTGGCATTTTACAAATGAGAGATCTATATCCACTCCTTTTTTTGGTCCTGAGGCCTTTCCTCCCTCAAAAGGCGTGATTATTCCTCCATTTCCAGCCATTTCTGAGGCGCCCACGCCCTTCCCGCGCTTTTGGCCCCACTTGGTTCGGCCCAACGGCTCCCTCTCTCCTTTCCTCCCAAATCCCCCCCTTTTTCGGCCTCCTAATGGTACGACCCACGCAAGCAGGGAAAGGGCGTGCTGACGTCACGACGTTTCATCCCCTCCCCGTTTGTCCCGCCCCTTCCGGCGTCTCAGGCGAGGGCGCGGATTGGGCGCCGCGCTTGAGAACGGCGGGCGCTGATTGGGCGATCTCTGGCAGCCAATGGGGAGGGGGCTTGCTGGGCGGAAACGAGAGGAAGAAGGAGAAGGAGGGTGAGGGAGAGAAGAGAAGAGGAGAGAAGGAGGCCGGGCCGGACGGAGGCAAGGAGGGGGAGGGGCGCAGTGGGGGGGCACCGGAAGTGAGGGAGGGGGGAGAAAGGAGGGAGGAAGGGTGCCCCCCAAAAAAGAGGAATCCCCCAAAGGGGCGTAACGAGGGAAGGAAGGAAGGAGGGAGAATGGAGGGGCTGAATGAAGGGGACGCATGAATGCATATGGTGTAGGAAAAGACCTTGAAGGAGCTGGGGGTGGGGACGGCCGAAGGAGCTGGGGGTGGGGACTGGCCTGGGCTGGTCCATGAGGTCATGAAGAGTCGGAGGAGGAGGAGGAAAAGAGGGAGAAGAAGAAGGAAAAAAAAGGAGAAGGAGGAAAAGAAGAAAGAGGAGGAGAAGGAAGAAGGAGAAAGGAAAAGGAGAAGAAGGAAAAGAAGGAGGGGGGAAAAGAAGGAGAAGGCGGAGAAGGAGCAAAAGAGGGAGAAGAAGAAGGAAGAAGAAGAAGGAGGAGGAGAAGAAGGAAAAAAGGAGGAGGAGGAGGGGAAAAAGAAGGCGAAGGAGGAGAAGGATTAAAAGAAGAAAGAGAAGAAGGAGGCAAAGAGGGAGAAGAAGAAGGAAGGGGAAGAAGAAGGAGGAGAAGGAAAAGAAAGAGAAAAGAAAGGAAGGAGAAGAAGGACGAGAAGGAGGAAAAGAGGGAGAAGAAGAAGGAAAAGAAGGATAAGGATGAGAAGGAGAAAGAGGAGAAGAAGGAAAAGAAAGTGACCGAGGAGGAGAAGAAGAAGGAAAATGAAGGAGAAGAGGAAGATGAAGCAGAAGGAGGGGGGAAGAAGGGAGGAGGAGGGAGGAAGGCTGCCCCCCCCCCAAAAAAAATAAGAGTCCCCCAAAGGGACGTAAGGAGGGAGGGAGGGAAGGAAGGAGAATGGAGGGGCTGAATGAAGGGGACGCATGAATACATTTGATGTAGGGGAGGACCTTGAAGGAGCTGGGGGTGGGGACTGGCATGAAGTCACGAAAGAGTCGGAAGCGACTGAACGAATGAACAACAACAATAAGGGGAAGAAATGGAGTGCACAGGGTGCTGGGATTTGTAGTCTGGAGGGGCTGAATGAAGGGGACGCATGAATATATTTGATGTAGGAGAGGACCTTGAAGGAGCTGGGGGTGGTGACTGGCATGAAGTCACAAAAGAGTTGGAAGTGACTGAATGAACAACAGCAATAAGGGGAGGAAATGGGGTTCATAGGGTGCTGGGATTTGTAGTCTGGAGGGCCTGCTAGGTATCAATCATGCTGAAGGAGAATGGTGAGGGGCTGAATGAAGGGGGCGCATGAATACATTTGATGTAGGGGAGGACCTTGAAGGAGCTGGGGGTGGTGACTAGCATGAAGTCATGAAAGAGTTGGAAGTGACTGAACGAATGAACAACAAGAATAAGGGGAGAAAATGAGGTGCACAGGGTGCTGGGATTTGTAGTCTGGAGGGCCTGCTGGGTGTCAATCATGGGACCAGGAAGAGGCTCCTCCTGCGCTTCCAGGTTATCTGCCTTGAATAATAATAATAATAATAATAATAATAATAATAATAATAATCCTTTGTTTATACCCCGCTAACATCTCCCGAAGGACTCGGTGCGGCTTACAAGAGGCCGAGGCCCAACACATCAGTAAAACAACAGCATAACAATTACAACAATAAATAAACTCATAAAACAAAACAATAGTCCAGCTCAAAACAGACCATGTGGATCATCTGGATTGTAGGGCAGTGCATTGGGTTAAACCCCTGTGCAGGTAGGACTGAAGACCGACAGGTCGCAGGTTTGAATCCGGGGAGAGAGCAGATGACCTCCCTCTGTCAGCTCCAACTCCGCACTCAGAGACATGAGAGAAGCCTCCCACAAGGATGATAAAACATCAAAATATCCAGGGGTTCTTGCAGATGGTCAATTCTCTCACACCAGAAGCGACTTGCAGTTTCTCAAGTCGCTCCTGTCATGACAAAACAAACAAACAAACCTGGATTATGCCAATCCAATGCACACCCGAATTTTGGGAAGCCCATTTAGCCCAAAAAGGTGAGCATTAGATTTGAGTAAATATGATACTAAAGGAGTTCTTTAACTGGGGGAATGGCAATAAACGTAACAAGAGAGGTGAGGCTGGGAGCCTTATTATTCAACAGCCAGCAGAGTGATCTTGTCTGCAGTAGACTCTTTGTGTTTCAAATAATAATAATAATAATAATAATAATAATAATAATAATAAAAATATTATTAATATAATATAACCTATATAAATAAAAATATTATTGTTATTATTATTATTATTGTTATTATTAAATAGCCAGCAGAGTGATCTTGTCTGCAGTAGACTCATTGTGTTTCAAATAATAATAATAAATATTATTAATATAATATAACCTATATAAATAAAAATTATTATTATTATTATTATTATTATTATTATTAAACAGCCAGCAGAGTGATCTTGTCTGCAGTAGACTCATTGTGTTTCAAATAATAATAATAATAATAATAATAAATGTTATTAATATAATATCATCTATATAAATAAAAATGTAATGTTCGTTTGTGGGATTAACAGAACTCAAAAACCACTGGACGAATTGACACCAAATTTGGACACGAGACACCTAACAAACCAATGTATGTCCTTCACTCAAAAAAATTGATTTTGCCATTTGGGAATTGTAGTTGGTGGGATTTATAATTCACTTACAATCAAAGAGCATTCTGAACCCCACCAACGATGGAATTGAACCAAACTTGGCACACAGTTCTCCCATGACCAACAGAAAATACTGGAAAGGTTTGGTGGGCGTTGACCTTGAGTTTTGGAGTTGTAGTTCACCTACATCCAGAGATCACTGTGGACTCAAACAGTGATGGATCTGGACCAAATTCTACATGAATACTCAATATGCCCAAATGTGAACACTGGTGGAGTTTGGGGAAAATAGAATCTTGACATTTGGGAGTTGTAGTTGCTGGGATTTATAGTTCACCTACAATCACAGAGCACTCTGAACCCCACCAATGATAGAATTGGACCAAACCTGCCACATAGAACTCCCATGTGGGCCACAGCAACGCGTGGCAGGGAACAGCTATTCTATATAAATAAAATTATTATTATTATTATTTTTAACTTTATTTATACCCTGCAAAATCTCCCGAAGGACTCAATGCGGCTTACAAAGGCCAAGGCCGCCAACAAACAATAACATACACATACACAATAAAAGTCATAAGCAAATAAAAACATCAAGCAAAGGATTAGAACAATAAAAAACAATGACACAGTGACACAAAAATGTAATGTTCGTTTGTGGGATTAGCATAACTCAAAAACCATTGGACAAATTGACACCACATTTGGTCACAATACGCCAATCAGGCCAAAGAGTGACCATCACTCATAAAAATACTGGAAAACAAAGCAGAAGAGACTTAAAAAGTAAAAAAAAACCCATTACAATGCATGCACATATATACATACACACACATATACACACAAAAAACACATATACACAGACTGGGCCACAGCAACGTGCGGCAGTGGACGGCTAGTATAATATAATAATAATCATTGAGCAGTGTTCAAGTTGTGATTTTGTGATACGAAATCCAGCATATAGATCTCATTTGCTGTGACATACTGGGTTTTGGGTCAGTAAAATAATAATGATAAACTTTATTTATATCCTGCCACCATCTCCGCAAGGGGACTCGGGGCAGCTAACATGAGGCCAAGCCCAAAAATTACAATAAGGCAAAGTAAAATGCATACAAAAATAATAACATCAAATTAAATGTAAACAATAACAAAATAATACTATAGCAGTGGTTCTCAACCTTCTTAATGCCGCGACCCCTTAATACAGTCCCTCATGTTGTGGGGACCCCCCACCATAACATTGTTTTTGTTGCTACTTCATAACAGTCATTTTACTACTGTTATAAATCATAGTGTAAATATCAGATATGCAAGATGTATTTTCATTCACTGGACCCACAAATACCCAATGCAACCACATGTAAATGCTAGTGGGGTTGGGGGAGAATTGATTTCGATGGCCCATGAGGTCTCTTCCAACTCTTGGATTCTATGATTTTGTAATTTGGGAGTTGTAGTTGCTGGGATTTATAGTTCACCTATAATCAAAGATCATTCCGAACTCCACCAGTGATGGATTTGAACCTAATTTGCCCCACAGAATTCCCATGACCAACGGAAAACACTGGAAGGGTTTGGTGGGTATTGACCTTGAGTTTGGGAGTTGTAGTTCACCTATATCCAGAGAGCACTGTGGACTCACACAATGGTGGATCTGGACCAAACTTGGCACAAATACTCAATATGCCCAAATATGAACACAGATGGAATTTGGGGAAAATAGACCTTGACTTTTGGGAGTTGTAGTTGCTGGGATTTATAGTTCATTACAATCAAAGAACATTCTGAACTCCACCAATGATAGAGTTGGCTCAAACTTCCCACATGGAATCCCTATGACCATGAGAAAATACTGTGTTTTCTGATGGTCTTTGGTGACCCCTCTGACACCCCTTCGCGACCCCCTCAGGGGTCCCGACCCCCAGGTTGAGAAACACTGTACTATAGGATAAACACAGGATATTACAATAAAACCAAGTAGAATACATATAGAGATAACAACATCAAATGAAATGCAAACAATAATAAAATAATATAATCGGGTAAACACGGGGTATGAGGTAAAATAATAAAAGTTGAACACAGTGGGCTGGGCCAAATGCAACGGCTGCCCGGCTGTCCTAAAGATGGAGGGAGCGCAGGGAGAGGGTCAGCCCCAAGCAGGAATAAGAAGGACTCTTCATAGGGTTTTGGGAAACCAGTGGCTTCCTTCTCCTTAACGTAACCTGATTTGAATAATAATAATAATAATACTTTATTTATATACTGCTCTATCTCCCTGAGGGGACTCAGCAGTTCCCAGGTAAAAATCACAAAACATACAAAGTAAAAACCACATAACCATAAGGTTAACAAAACAAAATATAAACATAAAAATTGTCGCCATAACACACCTATATCAAAAGTAATCCTGCCTGTTCAAGGCAATTAAAAAAAATGTAAAGGCCGGGCCAAGATTACTGTAAGCCCAAAAATTTTAGGGGGTCCAGGAATGAAGTGTAATGCTATGGCAGGCAACAATAATATGAGGTAGGGGTCTGTGGCTGTTCATTCCGGGGCCGAATAGAGGAAATGATCTGGGTAATTGGTAGGAAGAATAAGGCCGTATTCAACAATGTATAGGACTGAGTTCGATCTGGCCATTTTCAAAGGCTTGTTGAAACCACCAGGTCTTCAAGCTCTTACGAAAGGAGGGGAGGGAGGGGGCCTGTCTTATTTCCCTTGGAAGGGCGTTCCAGAGGCGGGGGCCACCACAGAGAAGGCCCTCTCTCTCATCCCCACCAACCACGCTTGAGATGGTAGTGGGACCGAGAGGAGGGCCTCCCCGGAAGATCTTAGAGTTCGCACGGGTTCATAAAAGGAGATGCGGAGATAGGTGGGACCCGAACCGTTTAGGGCTTTATAGGTCATGACCTGCACCTTGAATTTGGCTTGGCAACTTATCGGCAGCCAATGAAGCTGTTTTAATAAGGGTGTTGTATGCTCCCTATAGTTTGCTCCAGTGAGGAGCCTGGCTGCCGTCTGTTGTACCAGTTCAAACTTCCGGGCAATCTTCAAGGTGATTGTGTCTATTGAAATTTTTATTTTATTTTATTATTATTTTATTATTATTTTTAATGTCATTTTGATAATGTTGTTGTTGTCTGTTGTATATGCTTTGATTTTATTGCTGTATTATGTTGTTCGGGCTTGGCCCCATGTAAGCCGCTCCGAGTCCCCATCGGGGAGATGGTGGTGGGGTAGAAATAAAGTTTATTATTATTATTATTAATAATAATAATAATAATAATAATAATAATAATTTTTCAATTTTCGCTACATAGTGTAATGGCGTCAGGTCTTCTAAGTTTGCAAGAGTGGGTCATCACCTGCCTTTATGATGGACACTTACACTCATGCAGCCCAATCATAGAATCCTAGAATCAAAGAGTTGGAAGAGACCTCATGGGCCATCCAGTCCAACCCCCTGCCAAGAAGCAGGAATCTCGCACAGGCGCTTGCACCCACTCTCAGTGGGAAGGGCCATTTGGACAAGCAAGACCCCCCTTTTTTCTAAATTACTCTAAATTAGGCTTGAAAACTGGTTTCTTTCTTCATTTTAAATTGCTCAATATGTCATACCAGAGATTGAGATTGAGTCTGAGTTGATGCTTTTATACCTGCATGTGTTTTATTGTATTTTATATTGTGCTCATTCATATGTTTTGTTTTTAAGCACTTTGTGCCGTCTGTAAGCTGCCCCGAGTCCCTTCAGGAACTGGTGGCGGGATTTAAGATTAGAGTAGTAGTAGTAGTAGTAGTAGTTATTATTATTATTATTATTATTATTGGAAACACAAGATGAGTCCACAGCAGATACTCTGCTGGCTGTTGAATTGGATCCCACGTCGGACCCTTCCCAAGTGTCTAGGACTGTGTGATTATTATCATTATTATTATTATTATTATTTGAAACACAACAAGATGAGTCCACAGCAGACACTCTGCTGGCTGTTGAATTGGATCACACGTTGGACCCTTCCCAAATGTCTAGGACTGCGTGATGTATCGGCGAATAATGCGTGCAGATCCCAGTAATGTGGCCTGCAACTGGCAGATGGTAATTTCGTCAGCGCCAATTGTCTTTAAGTGCAGGCCAAGGTCTTGAGGCACTGCACCCAGTGTGCCAAACACCACTGGGACCACCTTGACTGGTTTGTGCCATATTATTATTATTATTATTATTATTATTATTATTATTATTATTATACAAGGCCCATTGTGAAAGCGCATTCCCTCCTGTGTGTTTGTGAGTGAGTAAACAGAGTAAGCAGTAATACTCTCAAGGCCCCAGATCCCATGGACTCTTTGAAGCTAAACAGGATCAGTCCTGGTTAATATTTGGATGGGAGTCTGTCAACAAATTCCAGGTCCGTGGACTCCATTTCAGGGGGGACCATCTTGATGAACACCTAAGCAACATGTCCCTAATCGCACTTTACTAATGATCTAGGATTGTCTGCTCGCCCCATTTCTCTCCAAATACCTATCCTAGTCATATGTCACCTTGTCATGCCCAGTATTTTAAAATTTTAACTATTACATTTGGCCCTGCCATAGGTTTTTAATGCGCCGTGGTGTTATTGTTATTGTTTATTGCTTTGTTTATGAGTTTATTTATTGTCTGTATTGCTGTGTTGTTTTATTGATGTATTTGGGCTCGGCCTCTTGTAAGCCGCACCGAGTCCTCTGGGAGATGGTAGCGGGGTATAAATAAAGGATTATTATTATTATTATTATTATTATTGAAAGGCTCCTTGCTTTTAAAAATCCTAAGGAATTCATAGGGTCAGAATTCATCAGTTGACAGGTGTCTCGATGACAAATGCACAGAGGGCGTATTTTAGAGCAGTGATTCCCAGCCTTTAGTCCTCTGGTTCTTTTGGACTTCAACTCCCATATACCTCAGCCAACTGGAATTGTGGGAGTTGAAGTCCAAAACACCTGGATGAGCAAAGGCTGGGAACCACTATTGTAGAGGTCAAAGCTGGAAAAATAGCTTGTTGAGGAAACAGCTGTGAAATTCTTGGAGTTGGCGTAAGTTGACTGAAAACTAAAAGGAACATAATCTATACGTATACCCATAGAAGACAGAGAGAAAGCTAGAATGGAGGTTGCTTCCATTCATAGATGTAGCAACACTTGGATTAATTACAACTTTTTTTCAATATTTTTTTACAACATTTTTCAGTAATTATTTTTTTTAAAAGACTGGCCGATGAACGCTGTGCGCTTCCAAATCCGTTTCCCCCTGGGTCTCTGCAAGGACAGGTCCATCTTGCGTCCTGTCGCTCTCTCTTCTGAAGCTGAAGGTGGAATTGTGCAGGCAACCGGAGCGAGATTAGATTATGTTCCTCCCAATTATCTTTTCTAATAGAGAACACGAAAGCAGCCTGACTAGCCTCCATTCCATCCCACCATGGAAAGAGAGATTGTGTGTGTGTGTGTGTGTGTGTGAATGTACCTAGCAATGCAGGAGAGAAGGGAGGGGGAGACACACAATCGTTCACTGGCTATATCCTGGGAGAAAGCAAAATTCTCAACAGACCTGGTAATGTCTTCTCAAAAGCTCAGTAAAAACCACCTGCATTCACGGCTTCTCTCTCTTTCTCTCTCGTTTCCAGCAGCCGGGGCGCCCTCCCTGCCATGGCGGAGTCCCCCGAGGAGACGCTCCTGTACGTGGAGCACCACTATGTCTGTTCGGAGTGCAACCAGCAGTTTGGCAGCCTGGAGGAAGCCGTGGTGCACCAGGAGACCCACCTCTGCTCCCCGGAGCAGCAGCCGCAACAGCACCACCAGCCGCAGCAGTATGAAGTGGTGGGCCTGGCAGAGGCCGGGCTGGTGGCGGGGGGCGAGGGTGCCGTGTTCCAGACCCTGGCCGTCCAGGAGAGCCAGTACCAGTGCCTGGAGTGTGGGCAGATCCTGCTCTCCCCGGCCCAGCTGCTGGAGCACCAGGAGATGCACTTCAAGATGGCGGCCCAGGAGTCGGAGCCCCTGGCCAAGGCGCTGGTGAGCTCCAGCCAGATCCACTACGAGTGCACCGAGTGCAAGGCCCTCTTTGCCAGCCAGGACGTCTGGCTCGCCCACCGCCAGAGCCACCGCAAGCCCCTCGAGCCGCCACCCCCCGGCCCACCCACCCCAGAGCCGGGCCCTCGTCAGCTTGGAGCACTCCTACCGGAAGCCCGAGGAGGGGGCCGCCCTGGGGGGCACCGTGCAGCTCCTCATCTACGAGTGCGGCGACTGCCTCCAGCTCTTCCAGTCCACCGCTGAGTTCGTGGAGCACCAGGCCACCCACCACGTCATCCAGGCACCCCCAGGGCCCCAGGTCAGAGAGGCCCTGGCTTCCTTGCCAACAGTGGCGGAGGCGAAGCAGACCCCGGCCTCGGCGACAGCGGGACACAACGGGGTAGTGGCTGCGGCCCCCTCCAGCGTCACGGCCTCAGACCACAGCTACGAGCTCAAGAACACCTCTGGGGAGCAGCCACTGCCCCCGCCGCCCCGTAAAGCCACAAAGCCGGCCTCCAAAGCACTCCTGTGCGTGGAGTGCAACCAGCTGTGCCCCTCGGCCCACAAGCTCCAGCTGCACATGCGCAGCCACCAACAGGGTGCCTTCAAGTGCCCACTTTGCGCCAAGGTCCTGCCTTCGCCGGGCGCCCTGGAGAAGCACCGTGAGGAGCACAGCGGGGAGTCGCGCTTCCTGTGTGTGGACTGTGGCCTGGGCTTCGGCACGGAGGCTGTGCTCCTTGCCCACCGGCGCACCCACTCTTCCAACCCGCTCTACCGCTGCACCTGTGGGAAGACCTTCATCAACATGACCAAGTTCCTCTACCACCGGCGCTCCCACAGCTCTGGCGAGGCCCCCGACACACCCAGCTCTCCCCCTGAGGACCAGCCGTTGGAGGAAGAGGAGGAGGAGGAAGAAGAAGAGCACGGGGAAGGGGAGGCGTCTCCGATGGAGGTCCCGGAGCAGCAGCAGGAGGAGGACGAGGTGGTCCCGGTGGCCCTCATCTGCTCGGTGAGGGACGTGGCCCTCTCTGTGAGGGGCGGCGGGGCCCAGGGGCCGGGGGAGTTCCCCTGCCAGATGTGCGACAAGACCTTCCCCAAGCAGAACCAGCTCTCGCGCCACCAGCGCTTTGCCCACAAGATGGAGCGGCGCCACAAGTGCCCGACCTGCGGGAAGATGTTCAAGAAGAAGTCGCACATGCGCAACCACCTGCTGACCCACACCGGGGAGAGGCCCTTCCATTGCAAAGAATGCAGCAAGAGCTTCAACTCCCCGGCCAACCTGCAGCGCCACCGGCTGACGCACACGGGCGAGCGGCCCTACCGCTGCGAGATCTGCCAGAAGTGCTTCACCCAGAGCTCCACCCTCCAGCAGCACCTCCTGGTGCACAACCGCCTCTACCCTTACAAGTGCCAGGAGTGCGGCAGCGTCTTCCACCGGCCCTACCGCCTCCTCATGCACCGCTACCACCACACGGGCGAGTACCCCTACAAGTGCCAGACCTGCGGCCGCTCCTTCCTGCTCCGCCGCCTGCTGGAGGTCCACCAGCTCAGCCACACCGGCCAGCAGCCCCACCGCTGCACCTCTGGCTGTGGGGCCGCCTTCGTCTCCGCCGAGCAGCTGCGGGAACACAAGTGTGGCAAGATGAGCCGCCACTTCGAGTGCTCCGTCTGCAGCAAGAAAGTGGGCTCCACCGCGCAGCTGCGGGCCCACGAGCGCCTCCACGGCGACCTCGGCGTTCCCCCTGGAGCAGTCCCGCCGGGGCAAGAGGGGCCCCCGGAGCCGCCCGCCCCACCACCCCCTCCTCCACGGCCCCGCCGGGCCCCCTCCAAGGCCTACGAGTGCGGCGACTGCAAGAAGCTCTTCAGCACGGAGACCTCGCTGCAGGTGCACCGCCGCATCCACACCGGGGAGCGCCCCTACCCCTGCCTGGACTGCGGCAAAGCCTTCCGGCAGTCCACCCACCTCAAGGACCACCAGCGCCTGCACACCGGGGAGAAGCCCTTCAAGTGCGGGGAGTGCGGCAAGGCCTTCACCATCGCCGTGCGCCTGGCCGAGCACAAGCGCATCCACACCGGCGAGCGGCCCTACAACTGCGACGACTGCGGCAAGGCCTACCGCTCCTTCTCCAACCTCTGGAAGCACCGCAAGCTGCACCAGCAGCAGCGCCTGCAGCACGAGAAGGAGGTCATGGACGAGGCCATCGCGGCGGCAGCGGCGGCGGCAGCAGCAGCGGCCACATCGACCACGACCACCACTCCCCCCTCGGGACCGGGCGAGCAGGTGTACGGCAACACGGTGACCATCATGGAGACCATCCCCGTGCTGGAGACCATCGAGATCTACCCGACCGACGGGGGCGTACACTTTGAGAACATCCAGGTGGAGAACGTCCAGATTGGGGGAGTTTGAGGGGGGCTGGGGGGGCGAGGGGGCAGTGGGTCACTGCTCCCCGGCTCCCCCTCTTCCTCTTCCTCCTACTTCCGGGCTCGGTTCTAGAGAAGGCTTGGGCCAAATGTGGCCCTCCCTCCAGGTGTTTTGGACTTCAACTCCCACCATTCCTGACAACCTCAGGACCTGAGGAAGGGTCCTGAGGCTGTCAGGAATGGTGGGAGTTGAAGTCCAAAACACCTGGAGGGCCAAAGTTTGCCCATGCCTTTCTTAAGGCCTTCTTCCTGTTGGGATCAGCCATAATAATACTTCTTAATGTTGGGAATCAGGCGACCTGGGCACCGTCTTCCAAGCCCCTCACTCTGGTGGAATATCCCCCAACATGAGGGAGCTCCGCTCCGTGCCGTGAGCTCCGTCGGCTTCCATCCCGTTTCCCCGCCATTTGGCCCAACAGTGTGGGTTTTATTTTGCCCCCTTCCCTTCCCCTCCCTTGACCACAAAGGCCTCCTCTTCCATGGCCGGGTCTCCACTTCCCCTCTTGACCCCGTTTGCCCTCGCCGCCCCCCCCAATCGCCCCCCCCCATGACTTGTAACCACTTCCCCGACCGGGCTTCTTGCTAACTGGATTCGTCCCCATGGCTGCGGGAGGATTTTGTTACTGGGTATTACAATTAAACAAAAAGAAAATGAAGTACTTGGGGCGTCTGAGGCGTGGTCTGTTCCCGCGATGGGCCGAAGGACGACACTTTTGGGCGGAATTGTTGGGCGGGTGGGCTTAGTAACAGCAGAGTAACTTAGAAGCAGCAGTGTGACCCAGCACCAGGAGCCCAAAGAACAACAACGCACCGACCAATGTTCTCTCTTCCTTTGGAGGCTTTTCTTTGTAGTAAAATAATATGGCTGCAATATTTACAAGAACAAAGTTTCCACAACACACAGAAAGTCCTTTATACTTCCTTCTTTACTTCCATGCTGGGTTTCTTCCTCATGCAGATAAACAGCTTCACTCTCACAGAGCCGCCTCTCACACCGATATTAAACAGGACCTTCACATAGTTGCTTTCCACACAAGGCCTTTAACCTAGAGCTTCTTTCACCCAAGGCTTCTCTCACACAGAGGTTTACCTCACACTAGCTTTGCCACACCGACTCTAACAGGCTTCGGCCTAGTCACTCAGGATGACACTCACTCTGTCCCACTAACTCCTAAGAGGCTTCAGCCTACTCACTCTCCTCAGGACAACACTCGCCTTGGCTCACTGATTCTAACAGGCTTAGGCCTACTCACTCTCCTCTGGATGATTCTAGCTTTGGCTCACTGACTCTAACAGGCTTTGGCCTACTCGCTCTCCTCAGGACGATACTAGCTTTGGCCCACTGATTCTAACAGGCTTAGGCCTACTCACTCTCCTCAGGACGACACTAGCTTTGGCCCACTGACTCTTAACAGGCTTTGGCCTACTCACTCTCCTCAGGACGACACTAGCTTTGGCCCACTGACTAACAGGCTTTGGCCTACTCGCTCTCCTCAGGACAACACTAGCTTTGGCCCACTGACTCTTAACAGGCTTTGACCTACTCACTCTCCTCAGGACGACACTAGCTTTGGCCCACTGACTATAACAGGCATTGGCCTACTCGCTCTCCTCAGGACGACACTAGCTTTGGCCCACTGACTATAACAGGCATTGGCCTACTCGCTCTCCTCAGGACGACACTAGTTTTGGCTCACTGACTCTAACAGGCTTTGGCCTACTCGCTCTCCTCTGGACGACACTAGCTTTGGTTCACTGATTCTAACAGGCTTTGGCCTACTCGCTCTCCTCAGGATGACACCAGTTTTGGCACACTGACTAACAGGCTTTGGCCTACTCGCTTTCCTCAGGACGACACTAGCTTTGGCTCACTGACTAACAGGCGTTGGCCTACTCGCTCTCCTCAGGATGACACTAGTTTTGGCACACTGACTCTAACAGGCTTTGGCCTACTCGCTCTCCTCAGGATGACACCAGTTTTGGCACACTGACTAACAGGCTTTGGCCTACTCGCTCTCCTCAGGATGACACTAGCTTTGGCTCACTGACTAACAGGCTTTGGCCTACTCGCTCTCCTCAGGATGACACTAGCTTTGGCTCACTGACTCTAACAGGCTTTGGCCTACTCACTCTCCTCAGAACGACAGTACTTTTGACAGTACCCTGACTCTCACAGGCTTTGGCCTACTCACTCTCCTCAGGATGACACTAGCTTTGGCCCACTGACTCTAACAGGCTTTGGCCTACTCACTCCCCTCAGGATGACACTAGCTTTGGCTCACTGACTCTAACAGGCTTCGGCCTACTCACTCTCCTCAGGACACTAGCTTTGGTCCATTAACTCTTAACAGGCTTTAACCTACTCACTCTCCTCAGGATGACACTAGCTTTGGCACACTGATTCCTAACAGGCTTTGGCCTACTCATTCTGCTCAGGACGACACTAGCTTTGACCCACTGACTCTAATGGATTTTGGCTTACTCACTCTTTCAGTGCTTGTCTCACCCTTTTGTAATAAAAAATACCTAGTTAATATTTAATATTTCTCATAGGAATAGCAATGAACGTATAGGAACATAACACCGTCATAATGGAAGTGTTCCATCTTTCCTTAAGATGTTGCTCGTCATAACAGATAGGCAGATCTCTTCATTGATTAGTCCATTGACCCCATTAACAACAAAAGGAGAAATGGACACCGATCACTCTCCTAACACTCCTGTAATAAATTAAAACACAATAAATCTGGGTTAAATAATAGGTTTTGTAAAATGAGTGGAAACCACAAGAGGAAAGCAGTGGGAGTGGAGTGGGAAGGGTCCAAACCAGTTGGAGAATGTAGATAAGTTAATCGTAACGGTTTGGGGCATTTTATTTACGGGATAGTAAGTTGGGAGAAGGACCTTACGTTGTTATACAACTAAAGTGGGGGGGGGGTGGTGGTGGTTTAAAGTGGGCTATGAGTGGCAAGGTGCTCCCCCCACCCTCAAGATATGGAGTCTTTGGGGGAATGGTTTGTAAACAAACCAGCAAAGTGTCCTCTCAGAGGAAGGTGAGGAGATGGCTTCAAGGTGTCGTCCTTCCTTCTTTTCTTCTGACAGAATCAAACGGTCAGGAAATTAGGAAATGCGCTTTGCAATTAACTGGAAACCTAACTGAGTCCTCTCGCTTTTGACTTGTCCGCTAATTAGAAGTTGCAGCCCTGGTCGAGAGTCCAAATTGTATGTGCGATACCTGGATATTTAGAAGTATTTCTTCACCTGTGGCCGGCATCTCCAGAGGATCAGATGGTAGTCAAGCAAGTGGAGATGGAATACTGCCCAGGGCGTTCGTTTATTAATTTATCTTGTCAGAAGTGAATTGAGAATACAGTACTTGCTGGGGTGTTCCTGCGAGTATCTCTGTAGATCTTAGGCGGCTATTTCTTGATTTAAGGTGTTGACATGCTGGCTGATACCCGAACAGAGGATGGGCCAAAGATGTTACTGCCTAACAGGCTTTGGCCTACTCGCTCTCTTCAGGACGACACTAGCTTTGGTACACTGACTCTAACAGGCTTTGGCCTACCCACTTTCCTCAGGACGACACTAGCTTTGGTACACTGACTCTAACACACTTTGGCCTACTCGCTATCCTCAGAACAACACTAGCTTTGGTACACTGACTCTAACAGGCTTTGGCCTACCCACTCTCATCAGGACGACACTAGCTTTGGTACACTGACTCTAACATGCTTTGGCCTACCCACTCTCCTCAGGACGATACTAGCTTTGGTACACTGACTCTAACATGCTTTGGCCTACCCACTCTCCTCAGGACGATACTAGCTTTGGTACACTGACTCTAACATGCTTTGGCCTACCCACTCTCCTCAGGACGATACTAGCTTTGGTACACTGACTCTAACAGGCTTTGGCCTACTCGCTCTCCTCAAGATGACACTAGCTTTGGCTCACTTACTCTAACAGGCTTTGGCCTACCCGCTCTCCTCAGGATGACACTAGCTTTGGCTCACTGACTCTAACAGGCTTTGGCCTACCCGCTCTCCTCAGGATGACACTAGCTTTGGTCCATTAACTCTAACAGGCGTTGGCCTACTCACTCTCCTCAGGACGACACTAGTTTTGGCACACTGATTCCTAACAGGCTTTGGCCTACTCATTCTCAGGACAACACTAGCTTTGGCCCACTGACTATAATAGGCTTTGGCCTATTCACTCTCCTCAGGACAACACTAGCTTTGGCCCACTGACTCTAACAGGCTTTGGCCTACTCGCTCTCCTCAGGACGACACTAGCTTTGGCCCACTGACTTACAGGCTTTGGCCTACTCACTCTCCTCAGGACGACACTAGCTTTGGCCCACTGACTTTCAGGCTTTGGCCTACTCACTCTCCTCAGGATGACACTAGCTTTGGTACACTGACTGTAATGGCATCTCTAGAGGATTGGATGGTAGTCAAGCAAGTGGGGATGGAATACTGCCCAGGCTGTTTGTTTATTTATTTGTCTTGTCAGAAGTGAATTGAGAATATAGTACTTGCTGGGGTGTTCCTGCGAGTATCTCTGTAGATCTTAGGAGGCTATTTCTTGATTTAAAGCATTGGCGTACTACCTGATATCCGAACAGAGGATGGGCCAAAGATGTCAATGCCTTGGCCCTTTCACTATTGGCTGCTACTTCCCAACCACTCTGAGTCGCCCCAGGGTTGAGAAGAGCGATATACAAATATAGTAAATAAATAAACTGATGTCAGGTGGTGCAATACTGGCTAAATGGTATAATTTCCCCAGCGGTGTAGGGTGTAGACATCCTGCCATAATGCAGCATGTCTCATTAAGAGCCACATCTACTGTTTTAGCGTGGTGAGATGTGTTCCACACTGGGCATGCATACTCAGCAGCAGAGTAGCATAGCGCAAGGGCAGATGTCTTCGCTGTGTCTGGTTGTGATCCCCAGGTTGTGCCAGTCAGCTTTCGTACTATATTATTTCTAGCACCCACTTTTTGCTTGTTATTCAAGCAGGGCTTCTCGAAAGTTGGAGCACAGCCCAGGGTCACTCCCAGGTATGTGGGTGTGCTGCAATACTCAAGTGGGATTCCTTCCCAGGTAATAATCCTCAGAGCTCGAGATGCTTGTCTGTTCTTAAGGTGAAAAGCACACATCTGTATTTTAGATGAATGAGGAATCATCTGGTTTCCACTGTAAGAGGCAGTAAGAGCACCTAAAGTTTGAAGAGTTTCTGTTCAAGCATTTCAAAGTTCTGTGCTTGAGTAGTGATGACACAATCGTCAGCGTAGATGACACTCTCTGTCTCTTCTGGTAGTGGCTGATCATTTGTGTAAATGTTAAACATGGGTGGAGCAAGCTGGTTTTCCCTGTAATAGACAGTTAGAGCACCTAGAGCTTTAGAGAGCTTCTGTTCTACCATCTCAAAGCTCCCTACTTGAGCAGTAATGGCACAATCGTCAGCATAGATGAAGCTCTCTGTCCCTTCTGGCAGTGGCTGGTCATTTGTGTAGATGTTGAACATGGATGGAGCAAGCACGCTCCCGTGAGGCAGGCCGTTCTTCTATCTTCGCCATCTGCTTCTCTGGCCCTGGAACTCAACAAAAAAGCTCCTGTTTTGTAGTAGCTTTCCTATGAAGGAGGTGAAGTAGTAATCCTTTGTGATATTGCATAGCATTGAGTCATAGCAATCAAATGAGAAATATTTCTAGCACCCAGTTTTTGCTTGATATTCAGGCAGTGCTTCTTGTAGATCAGAGCACGGTCCAGAGTGACTCCCGGGTATTTTAGTATGCTGCAAAGCTTCAGTGGGATTCCTTCCCAGGTCATCCTCAGAGCTCAGGATGCTTGTCTATTCTTAAGGTGAGAAGCACATGTCTGTGTTTTAGATAGATTAGGAATCAGTTGGTTTTCCCTGTAAGATGCAGTAAGAGCACCTCAAGCTTCGGAGAGCTTCTGTTCAACCTTTTCAAAGCTCCCTGCTTGAGCAGTGATGGCATGATCATCAGCATAGATTGCTTTCTCAGAGCTTGAGATGCTTGTCTATTCTTATGATGAAAAGCATATGTCTGTGTTTTATGTGGATTAGGAATCAACTGGTTTTCCCCTGTAATAGGCAGCACCTAGAGCTTTTGGAGAGCTTCTGTCCAGCCATCTCAAAGCTCCCTGCTTGGGTGGTGATGGCATGATTGTCAGCGTAGATGAAACTCTCTGTCTCTTCTGGCAGTGGCTGATCATTGGTGTCAATGTTAAACATTGATGGAGCAAGTGTTGTGTCTCAGAATAAGGTTCACCTTGCTCTCAACCAACACCAAACCACAGTTGTAAGGTTTCCAAGAGAGGACAGATCATAAAGCAATATAAAGTTCAATATGTCAGGTTAAATGCAATCCTTAAAAAGAGTCCAATATAAGCCTTACAGCATGAAGCACAAGTTCAGTGCCAAATCCAGGAATCAACATGAAGAAATCTTCCAAAGGTGCAGGAACATGAGCACAAAGAGTAACGTTGAAACTGACACCGAGAAATCCCCAGAGCAGAGCCTATATTCACTAAACATCAAAACAAATCAGCTTTCCCACCGAACTGATGAGCTCAACACTTGGCCGCAATCCTTGGGCTCCGTCTCAACACCTGGCCACCTTGACCCTGGTTCTCAGCGTCTGTGTTATCATCTGCATTCCTTTCCTGTGAGAACCGTGACCTCCCTACAGACTCAGGCTGTGACTGAGAAAACTGAAATCCAACATCTGCACTCCCATCCCCATCATGCTGTTGAACCACAACAGCAAGCTGGTTTTCCCTGTAATAGGCTGTAAGAGCACCTAAAGCTTCAGAAAGCTTCTGTTCAATCTTTTCAAAGCTCCCTGCTTGGGTGGTGATGGCACAATCGTCAGCATAGATGAATCTCTCTGTTCCTTCTGGCAGTGGCTGATCATTTGTGTCAATGTTGAACATGGATGGAACAAGCACGCTCCCCAGAGACAGGCCGTTCTTCTGTCTTCATCTGCTTCTCTGGTCCTGGAACTCAACAAAAAAGCTCCTGTTTTGTAGCAGATGTAAGAACCATGGTCTGTTAGACAAAGAGTAAAGATGCAGTTAGCAAGCTGGATTTGCGTGTGTGAGTGGAAGGTTTCCCATCAGTCTGGAGAGAGTTGCACAAAGTGAGGGTTTTTCCCACAGCAAAGGACTAACTTTGAGCCTGGCCTGGGTCCTGCCCACCTGAAGTGTGCATTCATCTGCATTAAATGCACATGGAGCACCTGTAAGGAGTCACAGAGTGCTACCTGATATCCGAATAGAGGATGGGCCAAAGATGCCAATTCCTTGGTCCTTTCACTATTGGCTGCTACTTCCCAACCACTCCGAGTCGCCCCAGGGTTGAGAAGAGCGGTACACAAATATAGTAAGTAAATAAATATAGTAAACAAATATTCCTGCTTCTTGGAATGGATGGTCCATGAGGTCTCTTCCAACTCTATGATTCTACAGAGAAAAAGACTGGAATTGTTGTATTGCTATGTTCCTGCTTTCAGGTTTGGAGGTAAACAAAGTAGGAGGAATGAGTGTTGAGAGAGGAAAAGCCCTCCAAAGCCTGGGAGCATCTGCACTTTGGAGTCCGTGCAGTTTGGCCCATTTGGCTGAATGCAACAGTGTCTTGGGATGTGTGAGCAGAGAAAGTGGAGTCGTCTCTTGTGAACAGACAACTCCCAGGATTCCATAGCATGGAGCCTTAGGAACCCAGGTGCTGCCAAACCGCATTCATTGCACTGTGTAGACCAGTGGTTCTCAATCTTTCTAATGCTGCGACCTCTTAATACAGTTCCTCATGTTGTGGTGACCCCCAAACATAAAATTAAAGTTTTTGTTGCTACTTCACAACTACAGTTTTGCTACTGCTATGAATCATAATATAAATATCTGATATAGAATCATAGAATCAAAGAGTTGGAAGAGACCTCCTGGGCCATCCAGTCCAACCCCATTCTGCCAAGAAGCAGGAATATTGCATTCAAATCATCCCTGACAGATGGCCATCCAGCCTCTGCTTAAAAGCTTCCAAAGAAGGAGCCTCCACCACACTCCGGGGCAGAGAGTTCCACTGCTGAACGGCAATGTATTTTCATTCACTGGTCCAAATTTGGCACAAATACCTGATATGCCCCAATTTGAATACTGGTGGGGTTGGCAAGGGATTGCTGTTGTCATTTGGGAGTTGAAGTGGCTGGGATTTATAGTTCACCTACAGTCAAAGTGCATTCTGAACTCCACCAACGATGGAATTGAGTCAAACTTGGCACACAGAACTCCCATGACCAACAGAAAATATTGGAAGCTGGGTTGTTGTAGGTTTTTCTGGGCTATATGGCCATGTTCTGGAGGCAATTTTTCTCCTGACGTTTCGCCTGCATCTATGGCAAGCATCCTCCGAGGTAGTGAGGTCTGTTGGAACTAGGAAAAATGGGTTTATGTATCTGTGGAATGACCAGGGTGAGACAAAGGACTTTTGTCTGCTGGGGCTAGGTGGGAATGTTTCAGCTGATCACCTTGATTGGCATTCAATGGCTTGGAAGCGTTTGGTGGGCATTGATCTTGAGTTTTGGAGTTGTAGTTCACCTACATCCAGAGAACACTGTGGACTCAAACAGTGATGGATCTGGACCAATCTTGCCATGAATACTCAACATGCCCAATGAGAATGAACACTGGTGGAGTTTGGGGAAAATAGACGTTGGCATTTGGGAGTTGTAGTTGCTGGGATTTGTAGTTCACCTACAATAAAATATCATTCTGATCCCCACCAATGATAGACTTGGGCCTAACTTCCCACATGGAACCCGTATGACCAAAAGAAAACACTATGTTTTCAGATGGTCTTTGGCGACTCCCCTGACACCCCCTGGTGACCCCCTCCCCAGGGGTCCCAACCCCCAGGTTGACAAGCACTGGTGTAGACGCACCCAAAGCATGCATTCCCTTCTATCGATAGGTTTGGGGCCAGAAGCCTGGCCTTCCTCAAGGGGAGGAATATTTGGCCAAAGGCTCTCTTGAGAAGGGAGAGAAAGTCCCTTCTCACCTGCAGCTGCTGCTGCTCACCTGGGAGAGGAAGAGGTCACTGGAGCAGGGGGGGGGGCAGGGGTTCCCGAACTCACATGGCTGCATTGATCTCGATGGATGACAACCTCAAGCCAATCTGCAACTCCAGAACCTGGTTTGCATTCACCCCCCTTTGCACTTCCTGCCTATGGATTGCAGCTGAATCTGAAGGAAGAGTAACACGCCGGGAAAATGCAAAACGGTGTAAACGGCAACAAAACATGACAACAGCCGATGCAAACTCCTTGAGCGAAAGCAGAGCAATGGCTTCAAACAGGAATAATAATATGATGTATTTATTTATTTATTTATCGTGTCAGGAGCAAACCAAACAGTTGTATTGCATTTTTAACAAACAAACATACAAAACACAAAGTTTGCAAACTTGGTAGTTGATTAAACGTCCTTTGACTAGTAGTTGTCCACTTGGAGTGCTTCTGGTGTTGCCACAAGAAGGTCCTCCCTTGTGCATGTGACAGGGCTCAGGTGGCATTGCAGCAGGTGGTCAGTGGTTTGCTCTTCTCCGCACTCGCATGTCGAGGATTATTCCACTTTGTGGCCCCATTTCTTGAGGTTGGCTCTGCATCTGGTGGTGCCCGAGCGCAGTCTGTTCAGCGCCTTCCACGTCGCCCTGTCTTCTGTGTGCCCAGGGGGAAGTCTCTCATTGGATATCAGCCATGGATTGAGGTTCTGGGGTTGAGCCTACCACTTTTGGACTCTCGCTTGCTGAGGTGCTCCAGCGAGTGTCTCTAGAAATAATCTATATGTATAAAAATGATCTGTGCATAATGAGTACCTTAAAAACAAAAGAAGCAATGAATGAAATCACACCAAGTTTGGCAACAAAACGTCTCACAACACAAGGAGTGACCATCACTCAAAAAAAATATGATTTTGTCATTTGGGAGTTGTAGTTGCTGGGATTTATAGTTCACCTATAATCAAAAGCATTTTGAACTTCACCAATGATGGAATTGAACCAAACTTGGCACACAGGACTCCCCGACCAATAGAAAACACTACAAGGGTTTGATGGGCATTGACCTTGAGTTTGGGAGTTGTAGTTCACCTACATCCAGAGACTACCATGGACTCAAACAATAATGGATCTGGACCAAACTTGGCACGAATAATCAATATGCCCAAACGTGAACACAGATGGAATTTGGGGGAAATAGACCTTGACATTTGGGAGTTGTAAAAAGGTAAAGGTAAAGATTCCTTCACTCTTTCTCCTTCTTGCTCCCTTTAGTAAAGGTAAAGGTAGTCCCCTGACATTAAGTCCAGTCATATCTGACTCTGGGGTGTGGTGCTCATCTCCATTTCTTAGCCGAAGAGCCAGCGTTGTCCGTAGACACCTCCAAGGTCATGTGGCTGGCATGACTGCATGGAGCGCCGTTACCTTCCCACCGGAGCGGTACTTAGGAGTTGTAGTTACTGGGATTTATAGTTCACCTGCAATCAAGGAGCATTCTGAACCCTATCAACAACAGAATTGTGGCAAACTTCCCACACAGAAACCCCATGACCAACAGAAAATGTGTTTTCTGGTGGTCTTTGGTGACTCTTCTGACACCCCCTTGCAACCCCTCCCCCTGGGACCCCCACCCGCAGGTTGAGAAATGCTGCCTGAAGGCCATCCAGTCCAACTCCCTTCCTCAGGGCAAGAAAACATAAAACCCTCCTGATAAAGACCAGCCATAGATATAGATAAATATATATGATTCACACACATGTTTATAGCAGATATAGTACCATAGATTGAAAGGGACCCCTAAAGAAGAACAATTATATGTTGCATGTTCCAGAGTGGGCAAGCCAGACAATCTTTACATCAGCACTGACAAAGAAACAACAAGAAATACTCAGTTCTTGTGGGGTTTTTTTCGGGCTATATGGCCATGTTCTAGAAGCATTTCTCCTGACGTTTCGCCTGCATCTATGGCAAGCTTCCTCAGAGGGTGAGGTCTGCTGGAGCTGGGAAAAAAGGGGGTTTATATATCTGTGGAATGACCAGGGTGAGACAAAGGGCTTTTGTAAGTTGGGCTGGGTGTGGATCTTTCCACTGACCACCTTGATTAGCATACAATGGGCTGACTGTGCCTGGAGCAAACTCTTCTTGAAAGGTGATTAGATGTCCCTGCCTGTTTTTCTCTCTGCTGTTTTTGCTGTTGCGATTTTAGAATTTTTTAATACTGGTCGCCAGATTTTGTTCATTTTCATGGTCTCTTCCTTTCTGTTGAAATTGTCCACATGCTTCTTGTGGATTTCAGTGGCTTCTCTGTGTAGCCTGACATGGTGGTTGTGAGAGTGGTCCAGCATTTTTGTCTTCTCAAATAATATGCTGTGTCCAGGCTGGTTCCTCAGGTGCTCTGCTATGGCTGACTTCTCTGGTTGAAGGAGTCTGCAGTGCCTTCCATGTTCCTTGATGCGTGTCTGGGCAATGCTGCGTTTGGTGGTCCCTCTGTAGACTTGTCCACAGCTGCATGGTATACAATGGTGGACTCCTGCAGAGGTGAGAGGATCCCTCTTGTCCTTTGCTGAACGGAGCATTGGTTGGACTTTCTTGGTGGGTCTGTAGATTGTTTGTATGTTGTGTCATCAGCTTCCCTCTGCGGTCAGTGGTTCCCTTGATGTATGGCAGGAACACTTTCCCTCTGGGTGGATCTTCATCTTGACTCTCGTGGCTTGTTCTTGGTCTTGCAGCTCTTCTGAGGTCTGAGGTGGAGTATCCATTGGCCTGGAGAGTCCAGTTGAGAGTTACCAGTATTAAAAAATTCTAAAATTGCAACAGCAAAAACAGCAGAGAGAAAAACAGGCAGGGACAACCGGAATATTACTTACTGGGCTTTACTGACTCTGAAATACAACTACAGGAGAATGAGGACAAACTCTTTACTTATATGACGACGGCAGCAAGAATTGTACTAGCAAAGGTTTGGAAACAGGAAAGTACTCCTACTAAGGAGGAATGGTTACGGAAAATCAGAGAAATAAGGGAGATGGATGAACTGACTCTTTTTTTTGAAAAAAAAATACTGGAAACCCAATAAAGAAGACAGACTGGATACTCTTTGATAAGTACAAGAAAGAAGAAAAAAAGTAAATAAGAGACAATTTTGGGAAAGCAACAGTAACATTATTGGAGACACAACCCCTGACGAGGAGATGGAAGTCAAACTTTTTTATCTTTTTTTAAATGGATTTTTGTTTTGTTTTTTGTATTTTTGTATTTGTATTTTTTTCTCTTTTTCTTTCTTTCTTTCTTTTTCTTTTTCTTCCCTTTTTCCCTATATATTTTTCTTTTTCCTACTGTGCTATCCTCTTCAAATGTTCCCCCTCTTTCGTTGTATTAGATAAATACCTTAATAAAAATTACTTCAAAAAAAAAAAAAAACAGGCAGGGACATCTAATCACCTTTCAAGAAGAGTTTGCTCCAGGCACAGTCAGCCCATTGTATGCTAATCAAGGTGGTCAGTTGAAAGATTCACACCCAGCCCAACTTACAAAAGCCCTTTGTCCCACCCTGGTCATTCCACAGATATATAAACCCCCTTTTTTCCCAGTTCCAGCAGACCTCACCTCTGAGGAAGCTTGCCATAGATGCAGGCGAAACGTCAGGAGAAATGCCTC
Organism: Anolis sagrei; assembly: GCF_037176765.1. Lineage (NCBI taxonomy): Eukaryota > Metazoa > Chordata > Lepidosauria > Squamata > Anolidae > Anolis > Anolis sagrei. Next base: position 109,320,206 of record NC_090034.1, read on the forward strand.
TAGAACATGGCTCTATAGCCCGAGAAAACCCATAGAACTGAGTGATTCCAGCCATGAAAGCCTTCGACAATACATTGAACAAGAAACGCTGTTTACCCACAAGCATAAAGAAATTACATATATTAGAAACCAACACTTTCTCATTACTTTATTTTCCAGATCAACAGACTGGGCCACAGCAACACCTGGCAGGGGACCGCTAGTATAATATATATATATATATATATATATATATATATATATATTAAAATATAAATATTTATATTAAAATTTTAATTAAAAATATCTCCCCAAGCGGACCCAGGGCAACTTCTAGACAAAAAGGCAAAACATTAAAATGTCTTGGTTAAAATTTGTGCGCCAGCTGCGCCCGTACCTTGGGAAGTCTGACTTGGCCACGGTGGTCCACACTCTGGTTACATCCCGCCTAGACTACTGCAACGCTCTCTACGTGGGGTTGCCCTTGAAGTCTGCTCGGAAGCTTCAAATGGTCCAGCGCTCGGCAGACAGGTTGCTAACAGGAGCGGCACTCAGGGAGCACAGCACTCCTCTGTTGCGCCAACTCCACTGGCTGCCAGTTTGCTACCGGGCACAATTCAAAGTGCTGGCGTTAGCCTATAAAGCCCTAAACGGTTCCGGCCCGACTTACCTCTCCGAACGCATCTCCTCCTATGAACCGACCAGGACATTAAGATTGTCTGGGGAGGCCCTGCTCTCTGTCTCGCCTGCATCACAAGCACGGTTGGCGGGGACAAGGGACAGGGCCTTCTCGGTGGTGGCCCCTCAGGTGTGGAACACCCTACCTGTAGACATCAGACAGGCACCTTCGTTGCTGGCATTCTGGAGGAAGGTGAAGACCTGGCTCTTCGAACAAGCATTTGGCTAATCAGTGCAATGGAATATAGGAACACGGTGCAATCGAACATAGGAATATGGAACAAAGGATTACGAGAATGGATTCTGATTTGTTGTTGAGACGCTATGATAATGATTGTTTATTGATATTGATTGTTATGTAGAATGTATAATGTGTTTTAATTTGCCTATGATACTGTCTTGTGATAATTTGTATTATGTAAACCGCTTTGAGTCGCCTAAGGGCTGAGAAAAGCAGTATAGAAATAAAGCAAATGAATAAATAAATAAATAATTGGTGATAGGCAATGCACAAAACAGTGCAAGGTAAACGTTATAGACTCGTGGATTACTAGACAAAAAAAAAACAAAACCATAATTAACAAAGCATAACTATCCAAACAAACACATTAGCTCCGTAAAACCCAACAATACCAAAATGCATAATATAAAAATAATTTTAAATGAAAGGCAGAAGCAACAGGAAGCGCTTCACCAACCCACTCCACTTGGCTGAGTGGGCTGCATTTCCCTGCACGTAAGACCAGGCTTTGTGTTAATTCCTGCTCCAAAAGACACACCAGGGGTTATTTTTTCATGTGTGAAAACCCCTCACCCAAAGGCACCCACTTGGATATTTACACATACTTCATTATAATGTACTAGCTGTGCCCTGCCACGCGTTGCTGTGGCCTATAGTAAATCTTTTCAAAGTTGAGGTAGATATCTGGACTATGATGAAAGAGAGGTCCCTACCTATTCCTTCCCCCCTTTCCTCCCCCTTTCTCTCCTTTCTTCCTTCTCTCCCTCTTTCTTTCTTTCCTTCTTTCACTACTTGGTTTCATCCTTCTCTCTTTCCTTCCTTCCCTCCCCCTTTCTTCCTTTGCCTTTCTTCCCTCCCTGTTTGCTTCCTTCTTTCACTTTTTATTTCCTTTTATTTCACCACCATCATAACAATAACAGTAATGCAATGCATTGCCTCTCCCATTCCCCCTAAAAGGGTCTCAGAGGAACAATAGCATAATAATAATAATAATAATAGAAATAACAACCTTTACCCGCCACGTGTTGCTGTGGCCAATCTTCCCTCTTTCTCTCCTTCTTTCCCTCCTTCCTTCCCTCCCATCTTTCCTCCTCCTCTTCCTTCTCTATCTCTTTCCTTCCTTCCCCCTTTTTCTTTCTCTTCTGGTCTCTTTTCTTCCTTCTCTCTTTCCTTCTTTCCTTCCCTCCCTCTTTCTCTACATCTTCCCCTTTCCTTCACTCCCTCTTTCCTTCCTTCATTCCCTTTTTTCTTTCCTTCTCTCCTTCCTTCCTTCCTTCCTTCCCCCTTTTTCTTTCTCTTCTGGTCTCTTTTCTTCCTTCTCTCTTTCCTTCTTTCCTTCACTCCCTCTTTCCTTCCTTCATTCCCTTTTTTCTTTCCTTCTCTCCTTCCTTCCTTCCCCCTTTTTCTTTCCCTCCCTCTGTCTCTCATTTCTTCCTTCTGTACCTCTTTCCTTCCTTCCCCCTTTTTCTTTCTCTTCTGTGGCTGGGCGCCAATGCACATGCTCAGTTGTTTTGCCATTTTGTGAGTGTGTTGTTGTGTTGTTTTTCATTTTGAGTAGATATGTTTGTACCTTGTGGGTTGTGTTATGGGCATGGGAATTTTGGTTAAGTTTCGTTGGTTTTTTTTAGTTTTGCTGTTTTGCCGTTTTGTGAGTGTGTTGTTGTGTTGTTTTTCATTTTGAGTAGATATGTTTGTACCTTGTGGGTTGTGTTATGGGCATGGGAATTTTGGTTAAGTTTCGTTGGGTTTTTTTAGTTTTGCTGTTTTGCCGTTTTGTGAGTGTGTTGTTGTGTTGTTTTTCATTTTGAGTAGATATGTTTGTACCTTGTGGGTTGTGTTATGGGCATGGGAATTTTGGTTAAGTTTCGTTGGGTTTTTTTAGTTTTGCTGTTTTGCCGTTTTGTGAGTGTGTTGTTGTGTTGTTTTTCATTTTGAGTAGATATGTTTGTACCTTGTGGGTTGTGTTATGGGCATGGGAATTTTGGTTAAGTTTCGTTGGGTTTTTTGAGTTTTGTTGTTTTGCCGTTTTGTGAGTGTGTTGTTTTGTTGTTTTTCATTTTGAGTAGATATGTTTGTACCTTGTGGGTTGTGTTATGGGCATGGGAATTTTGGTTAAGTTTCGTTGGGTTTTTTTAGTTTTGCTGTTTTGCCGTTTTGTGAGTGTGTTGTTGTGTTGTTTTCCATTTTGAGTAGATATGTTTGTACCTTGTGGGTTGTGTTATGGGCATGGGAGTTTTGGTTAAGTTTCGTTGGGTTTTTTTAGTTTTGCTGTTTTGCCGTTTTGTGAGTGTGTTGTTGTGTTGTTTTTCATTTTGAGTAGATATGTTTGTACCTTGTGGGTTATGTTATGGGCATGGGAATTTTGGTTAAGTTTCGTTGGGTTTTTTTAGTTTTGCTGTTTTGCCGTTTTGTGAGTGTGTTGTTGTGTTGTTTTCCATTTTGAGTAGATATGTTTGTACCTTGTGGGTTGTGTTATGGGCATGGGAATTTTGGTTAAGTTTCGTTGGGTTTTTTTAGTTTTGCTGTTTTGCCGTTTTGTGAGTGTGTTGTTGTGTTGTTTTTCATTTTGAGTAGATATGTTTGTACCTTGTGGGTTGTGTTATGGGCATGGGAATTTTGGTTAAGTTTCGTTGGGTTTTTTTGAGTTTTGTTGTTTTGCCGTTTTGTGAGTGTGTTGTTGTGTTGTTTTCCATTTTGAGTAGATATGTTTGTACCTTGTGGGTTGTGTTATGGGCATGGGAGTTTTGGTTAAGTTTCGTTGGTTTTTTTTAGTTTTGCTGTTTTGCCGTTTTGTGAGTGTGTTGTTGTGTTGTTTTCCATTTTGAGTAGATATGTTTGTACCTTGTGGGTTGTGTTATGGGCATGGGAATTTTGGTTAAGTTTCGTTGGGTTTTTTTAGTTTTGCTGTTTTGCCGTTTTGTGAGTGTGTTGTTGTGTTGTTTTCCATTTTGAGTAGATATGTTTGTACCTTGTGGGTTGTGTTATGGGCATGGGAATTTTGGTTAAGTTTCGTTGGTTTTTTTTAGTTTTGCTGTTTTGCCGTTTTGTGAGTGTGTTGTTGTGTTGTTTTCCATTTTGAGTAGATATGTTTGTACCTTGTGGGTTGTGTTATGGGCATGGGAGTTTTGGTTAAGTTTCGTTGGGTTTTTTTAGAGATTTGCTGTCCCGTTGAACCAACCTAACAGATTTATATATATAGATACTTTATTTATTTACAGCATGTTTATCCTGCTCTTTTCAGCCCGAAGGCGACTCAGGGCGGCGTACAGATTGGCAACAATTAGATGCCATAAACATACATACATACATACGTACATACATACCAATTAAAAACATTTAATATCACATAAAATCCGTATAAAAATCTGTATAAAAACCAATAAAAACTATAATATGCCTAGGGAGGGAGTTCCACAGCCAAGGGGCCACCACTGAGAAGGAAGACCCTGTCTCTCATCCCCTCATTTTAAGTATTCATGTCAGTAATAATTTCTAATAATAATAATAATAATAATAATAACAATAATCTATCTTCCTGGCTGAAAAAGGCTGGTCTCTTCCAACTCTAGGAATAATAATTATAATATTTATTTATTTATTTCAAAGTTTTATATACCGAGCTTCTCACCTCATAAGAGGGACTCAGCCCGGTTTCCAACCATAAAAACACATACAATCGGTAAAATATCAAAATACACATTACAATAAAACATTAAAAAAGCACATATATTTAAAACTACAGTGGTCAGTCGTCATACTAAACACGAATATCGAATACACACCGTCTTCCATCCAGATCGTTGTCTCATTCTTCGAAAGCCTGCCTCCATAACCATGACTTCACCTGTTTCCTGAATGTCAGGATTGTTGGGGCGGTTCTAACCTCTGGCGGGAGAGAGTTCCAGAGTCGCGGGGCCACCACCGAGAAGGCCCTGTCCCTCATCCCCACCAGCCGCGCTTGTGAGGCCGGTGGGACCGAGAGCAGGGCCCCTCCAGATGATCTTAGTAATCTTGATGGTTCGTAGGGGAGAATACGTTAATAATAATAATAATGGCACCCGCTTGGGGTCTCTTCCCATTGGGGGGGGGTGTTTTGAGGGTGGGGCCGTGAGGTCTAATTCCCCCTTGAAACAAAAACAACCCCCCAGAGTCCTTTTGAGCCGGAAGAAGAGTCTCCGGAGGGGGGGGGGTGCCTTTTTAAAGCCCCCTCCCCTCTAAAAACAAATTAAAACAAAATAACCATTAATCCCTATCATCCTATTATTATGATGATTATTAAAATAAATAAATAAAAAGAAAGCACAAAATCCCACTCCCATTGTATCTTAATAGTCTTCTTATTGACATATAATAATAACTTAATTATTAATCTGGAGTATTGTGTCCAATTCTGGGCACCACAATTGAAGAGGGATATTGACAAGCTGGAATGTGTCCAGAGGATGGCGACTAAAATGATCAAGGGTCTGGAGAACAAGCCCTATGAGGAGCGGCTTAAGGAGCTGGGCATGTTTAGCCTGAAGAAGAGAAGGATGAGAGGAGATATGATGAAAGCCATGTATAAATGTGTGAGAGGAAGCCACAGGGAGGAGGGAGCAGATCAAGGGTCTGGAGAACAAGCCCTATGAGGAGCGGCTTAAGGAGCTGGGCATGTTTAGCCAGAAGAAGAGAAGGATGAGAGGAGATATGATGAAAGCCATGTATAAATGTGTGAGAGGAAGCCACAGGGAGGAGGGAGCAGATCAAGGGTCTGGAGAACAAGCCCTATGAGGAGCGGCTTAGGGAACTGGACATGTTTAGCCTGAGGAAGAGAAGGCTGAGAGGAGATATGATAGCCATGTATACATATGTGAGAGGAAGCCACAGGGAGGAGAAGGGAGCAAGCTTCCTTTCTGCTTCCCTGGAGACTAGGACGCAAGGGAGCCATGGCTTCAAACTACAAGAGAGGAGATTCCATCTGAACATGAGGAAGGACTTCCTGACTGTGAGAGCCGTTCAGCAGTGGAACTCTCTGCCCCGGAGGGAGTGTGGTGGAGGCTCCTTCTTTGGAAGCTTTGAAACAGAGGCTGGATGGCCATCTGTCAGGGGTGATTTGAATGCAATACTCCTGCTTCTTGGCAGAATGGGGTTGGACTGGATGATGGCCCAGGAGGTCTCTTCCAACTCTTGGATTCTAGGATTCTATGATTATCATCTATTATAAAAGCGGTATATAAATGAAGTAAATAAATAAATAATATATTGTTATACCTTTATAGGTTTTAAAAAATATATATTATAGCAGTACTCTCAATTCGCTTCTCACCCGATAAATTAATAGATAAATATTATGATGATGAATATTAATTCAATAAATAAATATTAATACTATTATGAATATTAAAATAAATAAGGAAAATGAAAGCCGTATCTTAATAGCAGGCCTGGGCTGACTTGGTCCTTCCTTCCCTCCGGGTGTTTTGGACTTCAACTCCCACAATTCCTAACAGCCGGGCCTGCTTAATAGTCATATTATTTTATGAAAATGCACTGTTATATATATATTTATAGAAGGGACCAAGTTGGCCCAGGCCTGCTTATTAGTTTTATTATTTTTATGAAAATTCACTATATATATATATATATATAGAGAGAGAGAGAGAATGATGAATATTAATTCAATAAATAAATAAATATTAATACTATTATGAATATATATATATATATATATATCTCAGAGGGACCAAGTCAGCCCAGGCCTCCTTAATAGTTTTATTATTTTTATGAAAATGCATAATATATATATATATATACACATACACATATATATATTAAAATATATTAAAATTATATATATATATACTCAGTTCTTGTGGGTTTTTTCGGGCTATAGGGCCATGTTCTAGAGGCATTTCTCCTGACGTTTCGCCTGCATCTATGGCAAGCATCCTCAGAGGAAGCTTGCCATAGATGCAGGTGAAACGTCAGGAGAAATGCCTCTAGAACATGGCCCTATAGCCCGAAAAAACCCACAAGAACCTAGTGATTCCAGCCATGAAAGCCTTCGACAATATATATATATATATATCTCAGAGGGACCAAGTTGGCCCAGGCCTCCTTAATAGTTTTATTATTTTTATGAAAATGCACAATATATATATATATATATATATATATATATAAAATAAAATTATATATATATATAATGATGAATATTAATTCAATAAATAAATATTGATACTATTATGAATATATATATATATATATATATATATATATATATATATATCAGAGGGACCAAGTTGGCCCAGGCCTGCGTAATAGTTTCATTATTTTTATGAAAATGCACTATATATATATATATACACACACATATATAAAAATATAATATATAAAATAATATGTGTGTATATATATATATATATATATATATATATATATATCTTGGAGGGACCAAGTTGGCCCAGGCCTGCTTAATAGCTTTATTATTTTTATGAAAATGCACTATATATATACATATATATATTAAAATATATAAAAATTATATATACACACACACACACATATATATTGGAGGGAACAAGTCAGCCCAGGCCTGCTTAACAGTTTTATTATTTTTTTATGAAAATACATTTTATATATGTATAATAAATAACTTTTAAATTTTTTATTATATATATATATAATAAAAATTTAAAAAGTTATTTATTATACATATATAAAATGCATTTTCATAAAAAAATAATAAAACTGCCCAAAGGAAAAGGATACTTTTTACAATTTTATTTTATATATATATGGTATAAAGAACTTTTTAAATTTTTATTATATATATATATATAATAAAAATTTTAAAAGTTATTTATACAATATATATAAAATAAAAATATAAATATATAATAAAAAATTTAAAAAAGTTATTTATACAATATATATAAAATAAAAAATATATAAAGTATTATTTTCCTTTTTGCAAGGGGAGGGAGGGCCCCCTCCCCTCCCCTCCCCCCTCCCCCTGTGTGTCCTCCCTCCCTCCTTCCGACGGAGGCGCTCTGCCCATGCTCAGAGGCACGCTCGCCCGCTTGCCCAAAATGGCCGAGGGTAGGTACCTTTTCAAAAGGGAGGGGGGAGAGAGGGAGGGAGGGGGCAGAGAGGGAGAGGGAGAACCCCCCCCCCAAAAAAGGCCTTGATGAAGAGGAGGAGGAGGAGGAAGAGGATGAGTCGGGAGTGAACCCGGATTGGCGGCGCCTCTTCCTTCCTTCCTTCTTCCTTCCTTCCTTCCTCTTCCTCATCAGGATTCTACGCGCGGCAGAAGAAGAAGAGGAAGAGGAGGAGGAAGAAGAGGAGGAGGAAGAAGAGGAGGAAGAAGAGGAGGAGGAGGAGGAAGGCAGCAGCGCCGCAGCAGCATCAGCACCAGCCTCTTCCCTCCTTCCTTCTTTCCTTCCTTCCCTTTTTCCCTCCCTCTTTCCCCCACTCTCTCTCTTTTCTCGCCAACCAACGCCCCTCCCTACAGACCCCCCTCCCTACCCAAAAAAGAGGGGAGTCAGACCCCCCCCCCCCCCCGGCTTGGAAAAGAGAGAGAAGGAAGAGAAGGAAGGAAGGAAGGAGGGATCGGGCCCTTTCCTCTTTCTCCCTCCATTTTGGGGTGTTGGGGTGGGGGGCGAATTAGAGAGGGAGGGGGCCACCGGGGAGGGGGGGGGCTCTGCGTCTCTCCTTCCTTCCTTCCTCCCCCCTTTCCCCCCCCCTTTCCCCCCATTGATTAGCGGCAAAAGGGGCGCCCGGGGAGGGAGGGGGGGAGGGAGGGAGGGAGGGGAAGGGCGATGGGAGGGGGCCCGCACCCCCCCGCCAGGGAGTAGCCCCCCCTCCTCCTCCTCCTCCCTGAGGATTCCTCCTCATTCCCCCCTCCTCCTCCTCTTTTTCCTGATGGGGGGGTGAAAGGAGGGAGGGAGGGAGCGAAAGGGGGGGGGGGGTCTGGCGGCGAGGCGCTCCCTCCTCCTCCTCCTCCTCCTCTTTTACCCCCCCCCCCGAAGGACAGACCCCCCCTCTCGAAAAGGGGGGGCACAAGAAGAAGGAAGCCGGGGGGCGCAGTTCACGGATTCCGTAAGTGGGGAGTGTTATTATTGTTGTTGTTGTTGTTGTGATGATGATGATGATTGGGGGGGGGGGGTTGTTTGCCTTGGGAGGGGCAAGAGCAAATGGTCTAATGGGGGGGGGGGCTAAAAGGAGGCAAGGCGGGCGGCCTGGGTCTTATTTGGGGAGGGGGGGAGCTGGGTGTGGAGAACCCCCCCCCAATAATAATCTGGGCCCGAGCCTGTGGCTAAGCCCCCCCCCCCCATGATTATGGGTGATCCCCAACAGGAAGGAAGGAGGCCAACTTGGGCCTTCCCTCCCTCCTTCTCTCCCTCCCTCCTGGTGTTTTGGACTTCCTCTGCCCCCCCCCTTCCTCACAGCCCCAGGCCCAGACTGAGGGGGGGGGGGGAGGAAGGGCCCCAAGGCTGTGAGGAATGGGGGGGGGGAGGCCAACACACCGGGAGGGAGAGAGGGAGGAAGGCCCAAGTTGGCCCAGGCCCACCCCAAGGCCTGCTGCTCTTTGATGGGGAGAACAGGAAGTGGAGGAGGAGCCCCTCCCCAAGTTCCTAATTTTGGGGGTTAGGACCCCTTGTGGGTCTCCTTGCCCAGGCCCAGAGGGAGGAGAGAGGGAAGGGAAGAAAGGAAAATGGGAAGAAAGCATGGGAAAGAAGGAAGGAAAGATGAAAAAGAAGGGAAGTAGGGAAGGAAGGAAGAGGAGGAAGGGTGGGAAGGAAGGAAGGAAGGAAGGAAAGATAAAAGGAAGGGAAGTAGGGAAGGAAGGAAGAGGAGGAAGGGTGGGAAGGAAGGAAAGAAGGGAAGATGGGAAGAAAGCATGGGAAAGAAGGAAGGAAAGATGAAAAAGAAGGGAAGTAGGGAAGGAAGGAAGAGGAGGAAGGGTGGGAAGGAAGGAAAGAAGGGAAGATGGGAAGGAAAGCATGGGAAAGAAGGAAGGAAAGGACAGAAAGATGGAAAGGAAGGAGAGTAGGGAAGGAAGGAAAGATGGGAAGGAAAGCATAAGAAAGAAGGAAGGAAAGGACAGAAAGGTGGAAAGGAAGGGAAGAAGGGAAGGAAGGAAGAGGAGGAAGGGTGGGAAGGAAAGCATGGGAAAGAAGGACAGAAAGATGGAAAGGAAGGGAAGTAGGGAAGGAAGCAAGAGAAGGAAGGGTGGCAAGGAAGGAAGGAAGGAAAGATGAAAGGAAGGGAAGTAGGGAAGGAAGGAAGAGAAGGAAGGCTGGGAAGGAAGGAAAGATGGAAAGGAAAACAGGAAGGAAGGAAGGAAAGGACAGAAAGATGGGAAGGAAGGAAAGATGGGAAGGGAAACATAGGAAAGAAGGAAGGAAGGAAAGATGGACAGAAAGATGAAAAAGTAGGGAAGTAGGTAAGGAAACAAGAGAAGGGAGGGTGGGAAAGGACAGAAAGATGGAAAAGAAGGGAAGTAGGGAAGGAAGGAAGAGAAGGAAAGTTGGGAAGAAAGCATGGGAAAGAAGGAAGGAGGTAAGGGCAGAAAGGAAGTAGGGAAGGAAGCAAGAGAAGGAAGGAAACATGGGAAGGAAAGCATGGGAAAGAAGGAAGGAAAGAAGGAGAGAAAAATTGAAAGGGAAGTAGGGAAGGAAGCAAGAAAAGGAAGGGTGAGAAGGAAGGAAGGAAAGATGGGTAGGAAACCATGGGAAAGAAGGAAGGAAGGAAAGAAGGGCAGAAAGATGAAAAAGTAGGAAAGTAAGGAAGGAAGCAAGAGAAGAGAGGAAGGAAAAATGGGAAGGAAAACATGAGGAAGAAGGAAGGAAAGAAGGACAGAAAGATGAAAAGGAAGGGAAGTAGGGAAGAAAGAGAAGGAAGGGTAGGGAAGAAAGATGTGAAGAAAGCATGGGAAAGAAGAGGTAAGGGCGGAAAGGAATTTCGGAAGGAAGCAAGAGAGAAGGAAGGAAATATGGGAAGGAAAGCACGGGAAAGAAGAAAGGAAAGGACAGAAAGATGGAAAGGAAGTGAAGTAGGGAAGGAAGCAAGAGAAGGAAGGGAGGGAAGGAAAGATGTTAAGAAAACATGGAAAAGAAGGAAGGAAGGAGAGAAGGACAGAAAAATGGAAAAGAAGGAAAGTAGAGAAGGAAGGAAGGAAAGATGGGAAGGAAAGCATAGGAAAGAGGGACAGAAAGATGGAAAGGAAGGGAAGTAGGGAAGGAAGGAAAAGGAGGGAAGATGGGAAGGGAAGGAAGAAGGGAAGATTGGAAGGAAGGAAGGATGGAAGGGGAGATAGAGGCAAGCAAGGAAGGAAGGCATGGTGGTAAGGAAGGAGAGATGGGAAAGAAGGACCAGAGGAAAGATGGGTGGGAAGGAAAGAAGAGAAGGAAGACAAGGAAGGATAGATGGACAGATGGAAAGGAAAGAAGGAAAGGTAGGAATGAAGGGTGGAAAAGATGGGAAGGAAGGAAAGATGGGATGGGAAGGAAGAAAGGAAGGAAAGATTAGAAGGGAAGATGGGAAGGAAAGAAGGGAAGATGGAAAGGCAGGGCTTCCTCCTTCCTTCCTCCAGTCCACTCCTGGCCACAGCCTTCCTCCTTGTTTACTCCTCATCTCTTCCTTGGCTCTCACCCCCCCCTTGACCCCCATTTCCTTCCTTTGAGAGACTCCCCCAGTCTCCCCTGTTTCCTTCCTGCAGGAAGAGCTGAAGGAAGTCTTGAGGAAGGGGCTGGAGCAGCTCTCCCATTTGGGACATTTTAGCTGCAGGAGGAAGAAGAGGAGAGGGTGGGGGGGGGGGGCTCTGGGCTCTGATTGGGCAGAAATGCAGGGGTCCAAAGTCAGGCCCAGAAGGAAGGAAGCCCCCCCCCCCCACCTTTCTCTCTCCTCATATTGAAGCCTGAAGGGAAACAAGGCTGGTGGGAGGAGAGCGCTAACCTGGGGAACTCCCTGCCACAAGGTGTGGGAGACAAGTATCCCTCTGGGTGGAAATCTGGGCCTGGGCTGTGTGTTTACTATGTTTACCTCGCTTTTTCCCTCCACAAGGAGACGTAAAGCAGCTTACGTTACAAGCATTTCAATACTGGAAAGGGACTTCTGGGGCCCTTGTTGTGGCCCTTGTGGGCTGAAGCAGGGCGGGGCCTCCAAACAAGCTTTTCTGGTCTTAACCGTCCTTAATATTGGCTTCAGAATAATCTTGAAATGTCTGAAAAGGCCTCCCTGTGCCTTCCTTCCCCCTCTTTCTTTCTCCCAACGTCTTCCTCACAGATTTCTCCTGTTGGGGACCCCCAAGGGCCATCCAGTCCAACCCCATTCTGACAGGCAGGAAGATAGAATATTATTATCGTTGTCGATGTCTTGCTGTTGTCCTCCTCTGGAGTCATGGCCATCTGTCCATATTGGTCGATTTGTTCCTCCAGGCCTACCAACAACTTACGGCAAGGGATCCTTAGAGATGATTTGGCTCCTTCCCTCCTTCCTTCCTTCTTCCTTTTCTCCTTCTTCCTTTTCTCCTTCCTTCCTTCCTTCCTTCCTTCCTTCCTTCCTCTTCCTTCCTCCCTTCTCTCCTTCCTTCCTCTTCCTTCCTTCCCGTTTCTTCCTTCATTCTCTCCCTCCTCCCTCCCTTCCTTCTTTCCTTCCTTTTCTCCTTCCTCCTCCCCTTCCTTCCTTCCTTCCTTCTTTCCTTCTCTCCTTTCCTCCTTTCTTTCCTCCTTCCTTTCCTCCTTCCTTCCTTCCTCCCCTCCCTCCCTCCCTCGCTCCCTCCCTCCCTCCCTCCCTCCCTCCCTCCCTCCCTCCCTCCCTCCCTTCCTTCCTTCCTTCCTCCCTCCCTCCCTCCCTCCCTCCTTCCCCTTCCTTCCTCCCTCCCATCCTTCCCCTCCTTCA